>NW_027152501.1:0-101095 GCF_040937935.1 Hyperolius riggenbachi | reverse complement strand
AGGGGCCATTACCTCTTCAACTATAGTCATTTTTCTTTCGATTGCAAACGTAACCAGTTTTTCAATGGTGTAATGGTTTAACATAGAAAACTTACCGTTGGCTCTCGATTCTAATCTATCACTCCGATTTGCAAACGGATTTCACTGAAGCTGTAACTTTCATCCCAGAACATAGTTTAGGGGCCATTACCTCTTCAACTATAGTCATTTTTCTTTCAATTGCAAACGTAACCAGTTTTTCAATGGTGTAATGGTTTAACATAGAAAACTTACCGTTGGCTCTCGAATCTAATCTATCACTCCGATTTGCAAACGGATTTCACTGAAGCTGTAACTTTCATCCCAGAACATAGTTTAGGGGCCATTACCTCTTCAACTATAGTCTTTTTTCTTTCGATTGCAAACGTAACTAGTTTTTCAATGGTGTAATGGTTTAACATAGAAACTTACCGTTGGCTCTCGATTCTAATCTATCACTCCGATTTGCAAACGGATTTCACTGAAGCTGTAACTTTCATCCCAGAACATAGTTTAGGGGCCATTACCTCTTCAACTATAGTCATTTTTCTTTCGATTGCAAACGTAACCAGTTTTTCAATGGTGTAATGGTTTAACATAGAAAACTTACCGTTGGCTCTCGATTCTAATCTATCACTCCGATTTGCAAACGGATTTCACTGAAGCTGTAACTTTCATCCCAGAACATAGTTTAGGGGCCATTACCTCTTCAACTATAGTCATTTTTCTTTCGATTGCAAACGTAACCAGTTTTTCAATGGTGTAATGGTTTAACATAGAAAACTTACCGTTGGCTCTCGATTCTAATCTATCACTCCGATTTGCAAACGGATTTCACTGAAGCTGTAACTTTCATCCCAGAACATAGTTTAGGGGCCATTACCTCTTCAACTATAGTCATTTTTCTTTCGATTGCAAACGTAACCAGTTTTTCAATGGTGTAATGGTTTAACATAGAAAACTTACCGTTGGCTCTCGATTCTAATCTATCACTCCGATTTGCAAACGGATTTCACTGAAGCTGTAACTTTCATCCCAGAACATAGTTTAGGGGCCATTACCTCTTCAACTATAGTCATTTTTCTTTCGATTGCAAACGTAACCAGTTTTTCAATGGTGTAATGGTTTAACATAGAAAACTTACCGTTGGCTCTCGATTCTAATCTATCACTCCGATTTGCAAACGGATTTCACTGAAGCTGTAACTTTCATCCCAGAACATAGTTTAGGGGCCATTACCTCTTCAACTATAGTCATTTTTCTTTCGATTGCAAACGTAACCAGTTTTTCAATGGTGTAATGGTTTAACATAGAAAACTTACCGTTGGCTCTCGATTCTAATCTATCACTCCGATTTGCAAACGGATTTCACTGAAGCTGTAACTTTCATCCCAGAACATAGTTTAGGGGCCATTACCTCTTCAACTATAGTCATTTTTCTTTCGATTGCAAACGTAACCAGTTTTTCAATGGTGTAATGGTTTAACATAGAAAACTTACCGTTGGCTCTCGATTCTAATCTATCACTCCGATTTGCAAACGGATTTCACTGAAGCTGTAACTTTCATCCCAGAACATAGTTTAGGGGCCATTACCTCTTCAACTATAGTCATTTTTCTTTCGATTGCAAACGTAACCAGTTTTTCAATGGTGTAATGGTTTAACATAGAAAACTTACCGTTGGCTCTCGATTCTAATCTATCACTCCGATTTGCAAACGGATTTCACTGAAGCTGTAACTTTCACAGAACATAGTTTAGGGGCCATTACCTCTTCAACTATAGTCATTTTTCTTTCGATTGCAAACGTAACCAGTTTTTCAATGGTGTAATGGTTTAACATAGAAAACTTACCGTTGGCTCTCGATTCTAATCTATCACTCCGATTTGCAAACGGATTTCACTGAAGCTGTAACTTTCATCCCAGAACATAGTTTAGGGGCCATTACCTCTTCAACTATAGTCATTTTTCTTTCGATTGCAAACGTAACCAGTTTTTCAATGGTGTAATGGTTTAACATAGAAAACTTACCGTTGGCTCTCGATTCTAATCTATCACTCCGATTTGCAAACGGATTTCACTGAAGCTGTAACTTTCATCCCAGAACATAGTTTAGGGGCCATTACCTCTTCAACTATAGTCATTTTTCTTTCGATTGCAAACGTAACCAGTTTTTCAATGGTGTAATGGTTTAACATAGAAAACTTACCGTTGGCTCTCGATTCTAATCTATCACTCCGATTTGCAAACGGATTTCACTGAAGCTGTAACTTTCATCCCAGAACATAGTTTAGGGGCCATTACCTCTTCAACTATAGTCATTTTTCTTTCGATTGCAAACGTAACCAGTTTTTCAATGGTGTAATGGTTTAACATAGAAAACTTACCGTTGGCTCTCGATTCTAATCTATCACTCCGATTTGCAAACGGATTTCACTGAAGCTGTAACTTTCATCCCAGAACATAGTTTAGGGGCCATTACCTCTTCAACTATAGTCATTTTTCTTTCGATTGCAAACGTAACCAGTTTTTCAATGGTGTAATGGTTTAACATAGAAAACTTACCGTTGGCTCTCGATTCTAATCTATCACTCCGATTTGCAAACGGATTTCACTGAAGCTGTAACTTTCATCCCAGAACATAGTTTAGGGGCCATTACCTCTTCAACTATAGTCATTTTTCTTTCGATTGCAAACGTAACCAGTTTTTCAATGGTGTAATGGTTTAACATAGAAAACTTACCGTTGGCTCTCGATTCTAATCTATCACTCCGATTTGCAAACGGATTTCACTGAAGCTGTAACTTTCATCCCAGAACATAGTTTAGGGGCCATTACCTCTTCAACTATAGTCATTTTTCTTTCGATTGCAAACGTAACCAGTTTTTCAATGGTGTAATGGTTTAACATAGAAAACTTACCGTTGGCTCTCGATTCTAATCTATCACTCCGATTTGCAAACGGATTTCACTGAAGCTGTAACTTTCATCCCAGAACATAGTTTAGGGGCCATTACCTCTTCAACTATAGTCATTTTTCTTTCGATTGCAAACGTAACCAGTTTTTCAATGGTGTAATGGTTTAACATAGAAAACTTACCGTTGGCTCTCGATTCTAATCTATCACTCCGATTTGCAAACGGATTTCACTGAAGCTGTAACTTTCATCCCAGAACATAGTTTAGGGGCCATTACCTCTTCAACTATAGTCATTTTTCTTTCGATTGCAAACGTAACCAGTTTTTCAATGGTGTAATGGTTTAACATAGAAAACTTACCGTTGGCTCTCGATTCTAATCTATCACTCCGATTTGCAAACGGATTTCACTGAAGCTGTAACTTTCATCCCAGAACATAGTTTAGGGGCCATTACCTCTTCAACTATAGTCATTTTTCTTTCGATTGCAAACGTAACCAGTTTTTCAATGGTGTAATGGTTTAACATAGAAAACTTACCGTTGGCTCTCGATTCTAATCTATCACTCCGATTTGCAAACGGATTTCACTGAAGCTGTAACTTTCATCCCAGAACATAGTTTAGGGGCCATTACCTCTTCAACTATAGTCATTTTTCTTTCGATTGCAAACGTAACCAGTTTTTCAATGGTGTAATGGTTTAACATAGAAAACTTACCGTTGGCTCTCGATTCTAATCTATCACTCCGATTTGCAAACGGATTTCACTGAAGCTGTAACTTTCATCCCAGAACATAGTTTAGGGGCCATTACCTCTTCAACTATAGTCATTTTTCTTTCGATTGCAAACGTAACCAGTTTTTCAATGGTGTAATGGTTTAACATAGAAAACTTACCGTTGGCTCTCGATTCTAATCTATCACTCCGATTTGCAAACGGATTTCACTGAAGCTGTAACTTTCATCCCAGAACATAGTTTAGGGGCCATTACCTCTTCAACTATAGTCATTTTTCTTTCGATTGCAAACGTAACCAGTTTTTCAATGGTGTAATGGTTTAACATAGAAAACTTACCGTTGGCTCTCGATTCTAATCTATCACTCCGATTTGCAAACGGATTTCACTGAAGCTGTAACTTTCATCCCAGAACATAGTTTAGGGGCCATTACCTCTTCAACTATAGTCATTTTTCTTTCGATTGCAAACGTAACCAGTTTTTCAATGGTGTAATGGTTTAACATAGAAAACTTACCGTTGGCTCTCGATTCTAATCTATCACTCCGATTTGCAAACGGATTTCACTGAAGCTGTAACTTTCATCCCAGAACATAGTTTAGGGGCCATTACCTCTTCAACTATAGTCATTTTTCTTTCGATTGCAAACGTAACCAGTTTTTCAATGGTGTAATGGTTTAACATAGAAAACTTACCGTTGGCTCTCGATTCTAATCTATCACTCCGATTTGCAAACGGATTTCACTGAAGCTGTAACTTTCATCCCAGAACATAGTTTAGGGGCCATTACCTCTTCAACTATAGTCATTTTTCTTTCGATTGCAAACGTAACCAGTTTTTCAATGGTGTAATGGTTTAACATAGAAAACTTACCGTTGGCTCTCGATTCTAATCTATCACTCCGATTTGCAAACGGATTTCACTGAAGCTGTAACTTTCATCCCAGAACATAGTTTAGGGGCCATTACCTCTTCAACTATAGTCATTTTTCTTTCGATTGTAAACGTAACCAGTTTTTCAATGGTGTAATGGTTTAACATAGAAAACTTACCGTTGGCTCTCGATTCTAATCTATCACTCCGATTTGCAAACGGATTTCACTGAAGCTGTAACTTTCATCCCAGAACATAGTTTAGGGGCCATTACCTCTTCAACTATAGTCATTTTTCTTTCGATTGCAAACGTAACCAGTTTTTCAATGGTGTAATGGTTTAACATAGAAAACTTACCGTTGGCTCTCGATTCTAATCTATCACTCCGATTTGCAAACGGATTTCACTGAAGCTGTAACTTTCATCCCAGAACATAGTTTAGGGGCCATTACCTCTTCAACTATAGTCATTTTTCTTTCGATTGCAAACGTAACCAGTTTTTCAATGGTGTAATGGTTTAACATAGAAAACTTACCGTTGGCTCTCGATTCTAATCTATCACTCCGATTTGCAAACGGATTTCACTGAAGCTGTAACTTTCATCCTAGAACATAGTTTAGGGGCCATTACCTCTTCAACTATAGTCATTTTTCTTTCGATTGCAAACGTAACCAGTTTTTCAATGGTGTAATGGTTTAACATAGAAAACTTACCGTTGGCTCTCGATTCTAATCTATCACTCCGATTTGCAAACGGATTTCACTGAAGGTGTAACTTTCATCCCAGAACATAGTTTAGGGGCCATTACCTCTTCAACTATAGTCATTTTTCTTTCGATTGCAAACGTAACCAGTTTTTCAATGGTGTAATGGTTTAAAGGGACTCCGAGCTCAAAAAAAAAAAGAAAGTTGTACTCACCATGGGCTTTCTCCAGCCCAGTGCTGGTCGGGAGGTCCCACGCCGGCGTCCTGGCTCCTCTCCTTCTCCCCGCTCCGGAATGGCTGGCAGGCCGCAGCCCGGGCGACACTCTCCCGAGTGTCGGGCTTCTTCTTCCGCATATGACGCGGATTACGTCACACGCCGGCCGCCTCGCGTCATCATGGCGGCCGGCGTGAAAGTACTGCGCATGCGCGAACAAAGCGCGCATGCGCAGTACTTTCACGCCGGCCGCCATGATGACGCGAGGCGGCCGGCGTGTGACGTAATCCGCGTCATATGCGGAAGAAGAAGCCCGACACTCGGGAGAGTGTCGCCCGGGCTGCGGCCTGCCAGCCATTCCGGAGCGGGGAGAAGGAGAGGAGCCAGGACGCCGGCGTGGGACCTCCCGACCAGCACTGGGCTGGAGAAAGCCCATGGTGAGTACAACTTTCTTTTTTTTTTTGAGCTCGGAGTCCCTTTAACATAGAAAACTTACCGTTGGCTCTCGATTCTAATCTATCACTCCGATTTGCAAACGGATTTCACTGAAGCTGTAACTTTCATCCCAGAACATAGTTTAGGGGCCATTACCTCTTCAACTATAGTCATTTTTCTTTCGATTGCAAACGTAACCAGTTTTTCAATGGTGTAATGGTTTAACATAGAAAACTTACCGTTGGCTCTCGATTCTAATCTATCACTCCGATTTTCAAACGGATTTCACTGAAGCTGTAACTTTCATCCCAGAACATAGTTTAGGGGCCATTACCTCTTCAACTATAGTCATTTTTCTTTCGATTGCAAACGTAACCAGTTTTTCAATGGTGTAATGGTTTAACATAGAAAACTTACCGTTGGCTCTCGATTCTAATCTATCACTCCGATTTGCAAACGGATTTCACTGAAGCTGTAACTTTCATCCCAGAACATAGTTTAGGGGCCATTACCTCTTCAACTATAGTCATTTTTCTTTCGATTGCAAACGTAACCAGTTTTTCAATGGTGTAATGGTTTAACATAGAAAACTTACCGTTGGCTCTCGATTCTAATCTATCACTCCGATTTGCAAACGGATTTCACTGAAGCTGTAACTTTCATCCCAGAACATAGTTTAGGGGCCATTACCTCTTCAACTATAGTCATTTTTCTTTCGATTGCAAACGTAACCAGTTTTTCAATGGTGTAATGGTTTAACATAGAAAACTTACCGTTGGCTCTCGATTCTAATCTATCACTCCGATTTGCAAACGGATTTCACTGAAGCTGTAACTTTCATCCCAGAACATAGTTTAGGGGCCATTACCTCTTCAACTATAGTCATTTTTCTTTCGATTGCAAACGTAACCAGTTTTTCAATGGTGTAATGGTTTAACATAGAAAACTTACCGTTGGCTCTCGATTCTAATCTATCACTCCGATTTGCAAACGGATTTCACTGAAGCTGTAACTTTCATCCCAGAACATAGTTTAGGGGCCATTACCTCTTCAACTATAGTCATTTTTCTTTCGATTGCAAACGTAACCAGTTTTTCAATGGTGTAATGGTTTAACATAGAAAACTTACCGTTGGCTCTCGATTCTAATCTATCACTCCGATTTGCAAACGGATTTCACTGAAGCTGTAACTTTCATCCCAGAACATAGTTTAGGGGCCATTACCTCTTCAACTATAGTCATTTTTCTTTCGATTGCAAACGTAACCAGTTTTTCAATGGTGTAATGGTTTAACATAGAAAACTTACCGTTGGCTCTCGATTCTAATCTATCACTCCGATTTTCAAACGGATTTCACTGAAGCTGTAACTTTCATCCCAGAACATAGTTTAGGGGCCATTACCTCTTCAACTATAGTCATTTTTCTTTCGATTGCAAACGTAACCAGTTTTTCAATGGTGTAATGGTTTAACATAGAAAACTTACCGTTGGCTCTCGATTCTAATCTATCACTCCGATTTGCAAACGGATTTCACTGAAGCTGTAACTTTCATCCCAGAACATAGTTTAGGGGCCATTACCTCTTCAACTATAGTCATTTTTCTTTCGATTGCAAACGTAACCAGTTTTTCAATGGTGTAATGGTTTAACATAGAAAACTTACCGTTGGCTCTCGATTCTAATCTATCACTCCGATTTGCAAACGGATTTCACTGAAGCTGTAACTTTC
The DNA here is from genome assembly GCF_040937935.1 of Hyperolius riggenbachi. Lineage (NCBI taxonomy): Eukaryota > Metazoa > Chordata > Amphibia > Anura > Hyperoliidae > Hyperolius > Hyperolius riggenbachi. The sequence goes on along the minus strand of NW_027152501.1, from coordinate 93,473 downwards.
ATCCCAGAACATAGTTTAGGGGCCATTACCTCTTCAACTATAGTCATTTTTCTTTCGATTGCAAACGTAACCAGTTTTTCAATGGTGTAATGGTTTAACATAGAAAACTTACCGTTGGCTCTCGATTCTAATCTATCACTCCGATTTGCAAACGGATTTCACTGAAGCTGTAACTTTCATCCCAGAACATAGTTTAGGGGCCATTACCTCTTCAACTATAGTCATTTTTCTTTCGATTGCAAACGTAACCAGTTTTTCAATGGTGTAATGGTTTAACATAGAAAACTTACCGTTGGCTCTCGATTCTAATCTATCACTCCGATTTGCAAACGGATTTCACTGAAGCTGTAACTTTCATCCCAGAACATAGTTTAGGGGCTATTACCTCTTCAACTATAGTCATTTTTCTTTCGATTGCAAACGTAACCAGTTTTTCAATGGTGTAATGGTTTAACATAGAAAACTTACCGTTGGCTCTCGATTCTAATCTATCACTCCGATTTGCAAACGGATTTCACTGAAGCTGTAACTTTCATCCCAGAACATAGTTTAGGGGCCATTACCTCTTCAACTATAGTCATTTTTCTTTCGATTGCAAACGTAACCAGTTTTTCAATGGTGTAATGGTTTAACATAGAAAACTTACCGTTGGCTCTCGATTCTAATCTATCACTCCGATTTTCAAACGGATTTCACTGAAGCTGTAACTTTCATCCCAGAACATAGTTTAGGGGCCATTACCTCTTCAACTATAGTCATTTTTCTTTCGATTGCAAACGTAACCAGTTTTTCAATGGTGTAATGGTTTAACATAGAAAACTTACCGTTGGCTCTCGATTCTAATCTATCACTCCGATTTGCAAACGGATTTCACTGAAGCTGTAACTTTCATCCCAGAACATAGTTTAGGGGCCATTACCTCTTCAACTATAGTCATTTTTCTTTCGATTGCAAACGTAACCAGTTTTTCAATGGTGTAATGGTTTAACATAGAAAACTTACCGTTGGCTCTCGATTCTAATCTATCACTCCGATTTTCAAACGGATTTCACTGAAGCTGTAACTTTCATCCCAGAACATAGTTTAGGGGCCATTACCTCTTCAACTATAGTCATTTTTCTTTCGATTGCAAACGTAACCAGTTTTTCAATGGTGTAATGGTTTAACATAGAAAACTTACCGTTGGCTCTCGATTCTAATCTATCACTCCGATTTGCAAACGGATTTCACTGAAGCTGTAACTTTCATCCCAGAACATAGTTTAGGGGCCATTACCTCTTCAACTATAGTCATTTTTCTTTCGATTGCAAACGTAACCAGTTTTTCAATGGTGTAATGGTTTAACATAGAAAACTTACCGTTGGCTCTCGATTCTAATCTATCACTCCGATTTGCAAACGGATTTCACTGAAGCTGTAACTTTCATCCCAGAACATAGTTTAGGGGCCATTACCTCTTCAACTATAGTCATTTTTCTTTCGATTGCAAACGTAACCAGTTTTTCAATGGTGTAATGGTTTAACATAGAAAACTTACCGTTGGCTCTCGATTCTAATCTATCACTCCGATTTGCAAACGGATTTCACTGAAGCTGTAACTTTCATCCCAGAACATAGTTTAGGGGCCATTACCTCTTCAACTATAGTCATTTTTCTTTCGATTGCAAACGTAACCAGTTTTTCAATGGTGTAATGGTTTAACATAGAAAACTTACCGTTGGCTCTCGATTCTAATCTATCACTCCGATTTGCAAACGGATTTCACTGAAGCTGTAACTTTCATCCCAGAACATAGTTTAGGGGCTATTACCTCTTCAACTATAGTCATTTTTCTTTCGATTGCAAACGTAACCAGTTTTTCAATGGTGTAATGGTTTAACATAGAAAACTTACCGTTGGCTCTCGATTCTAATCTATCACTCCGATTTGCAAACGGATTTCACTGAAGCTGTAACTTTCATCCCAGAACATAGTTTAGGGGCCATTACCTCTTCAACTATAGTCATTTTTCTTTCGATTGCAAACGTAACCAGTTTTTCAATGGTGTAATGGTTTAACATAGAAAACTTACCGTTGGCTCTCGATTCTAATCTATCACTCCGATTTGCAAACGGATTTCACTGAAGCTGTAACTTTCATCCCAGAACATAGTTTAGGGGCCATTACCTCTTCAACTATAGTCATTTTTCTTTCGATTGCAAACGTAACCAGTTTTTCAATGGTGTAATGGTTTAACATAGAAAACTTACCGTTGGCTCTCGATTCTAATCTATCACTCCGATTTGCAAACGGATTTCACTGAAGCTGTAACTTTCATCCCAGAACATAGTTTAGGGGCCATTACCTCTTCAACTATAGTCATTTTTCTTTCGATTGCAAACGTAACCAGTTTTTCAATGGTGTAATGGTTTAACATAGAAAACTTACCGTTGGCTGTCGATTCTAATCTATCACTCCGATTTTCAAACGGATTTCACTGAAGCTGTAACTTTCATCCCAGAACATAGTTTAGGGGCCATTACCTCTTCAACTATAGTCATTTTTCTTTCGATTGCAAACGTAACCAGTTTTTCAATGGTGTAATGGTTTAACATAGAAAACTTACCGTTGGCTCTCGATTCTAATCTATCACTCCGATTTGCAAACGGATTTCACTGAAGCTGTAACTTTCATCCCAGAACATAGTTTAGGGGCCATTACCTCTTCAACTATAGTCATTTTTCTTTCGATTGCAAACGTAACCAGTTTTTCAATGGTGTAATGGTTTAACATAGAAAACTTACCGTTGGCTCTCGATTCTAATCTATCACTCCGATTTGCAAACGGATTTCACTGAAGCTGTAACTTTCATCCCAGAACATAGTTTAGGGGCCATTACCTCTTCAACTATAGTCATTTTTCTTTCGATTGCAAACGTAACCAGTTTTTCAATGGTGTAATGGTTTAACATAGAAAACTTACCGTTGGCTCTCGATTCTAATCTATCACTCCGATTTGCAAACGGATTTCACTGAAGCTGTAACTTTCATCCCAGAACATAGTTTAGGGGCCATTACCTCTTCAACTATAGTCATTTTTCTTTCGATTGCAAACGTAACCAGTTTTTCAATGGTGTAATGGTTTAACATAGAAAACTTACCGTTGGCTCTCGATTCTAATCTATCACTCCGATTTGCAAACGGATTTCACTGAAGCTGTAACTTTCATCCCAGAACATAGTTTAGGGGCCATTACCTCTTCAACTATAGTCATTTTTCTTTCGATTGCAAACGTAACCAGTTTTTCAATGGTGTAATGGTTTAAAATAGAAAACTTACCGTTGGCTCTCGATTCTAATCTATCACTCCGATTTGCAAACGGATTTCACTGAAGCTGTAACTTTCATCCCAGAACATAGTTTAGGGGCCATTACCTCTTCAACTATAGTCATTTTTCTTTCGATTGCAAACGTAACCAGTTTTTCAATGGTGTAATGGTTTAACTTAGAAAACTTACCGTTGGCTCTCGATTCTAATCTATCACTCCGATTTGCAAACGGATTTCACTGAAGGTGTAACTTTCATCCCAGAACATAGTTTAGGGGCCATTACCTCTTCAACTATAGTCATTTTTCTTTCGATTGCAAACGTAACCAGTTTTTCAATGGTGTAATGGTTTAACATAGAAAACTTACCGTTGGCTCTCGATTCTAATCTATCACTCCGATTTGCAAACGGATTTCACTGAAGCTGTAACTTTCATCCCAGAACATAGTTTAGGGGCCATTACCTCTTCAACTATAGTCATTTTTCTTTCGATTGCAAACGTAACCAGTTTTTCAATGGTGTAATGGTTTAACATAGAAAACTTACCGTTGGCTCTCGATTCTAATCTATCACTCCGATTTTCAAACGGATTTCACTGAAGCTGTAACTTTCATCCCAGAACATAGTTTAGGGGCCATTACCTCTTCAACTATAGTCATTTTTCTTTCGATTGCAAACGTAACCAGTTTTTCAATGGTGTAATGGTTTAACATAGAAAACTTACCGTTGGCTCTCGATTCTAATCTATCACTCCGATTTGCAAACGGATTTCACTGAAGCTGTAACTTTCATCCCAGAACATAGTTTAGGGGCCATTACCTCTTCAACTATAGTCATTTTTCTTTCGATTGCAAACGTAACCAGTTTTTCAATGGTGTAATGGTTTAACATAGAAAACTTACCGTTGGCTCTCGATTCTAATCTATCACTCCGATTTGCAAACGGATTTCACTGAAGCTGTAACTTTCATCCCAGAACATAGTTTAGGGGCCATTACCTCTTCAACTATAGTCATTTTTCTTTCGATTGCAAACGTAACCAGTTTTTCAATGGTGTAATGGTTTAACATAGAAAACTTACCGTTGGCTCTCGATTCTAATCTATCACTCCGATTTGCAAACGGATTTCACTGAAGCTGTAACTTTCATCCCAGAACATAGTTTAGGGGCCATTACCTCTTCAACTATAGTCATTTTTCTTTCGATTGCAAACGTAACCAGTTTTTCAATGGTGTAATGGTTTAAAATAGAAAACTTACCGTTGGCTCTCGATTCTAATCTATCACTCCGATTTGCAAACGGATTTCACTGAAGCTGTAACTTTCATCCCAGAACATAGTTTAGGGGCCATTACCTCTTCAACTATAGTCATTTTTCTTTCGATTGCAAACGTAACCAGTTTTTCAATGGTGTAATGGTTTAACTTAGAAAACTTACCGTTGGCTCTCGATTCTAATCTATCACTCCGATTTGCAAACGGATTTCACTGAAGCTGTAACTTTCATCCCAGAACATAGTTTAGGGGCCATTACCTCTTCAACTATAGTCATTTTTCTTTCGATTGCAAACGTAACCAGTTTTTCAATGGTGTAATGGTTTAACATAGAAAACTTACCGTTGGCTCTCGATTCTAATCTATCACTCCGATTTTCAAACGGATTTCACTGAAGCTGTAACTTTCATCCCAGAACATAGTTTAGGGGCCATTACCTCTTCAACTATAGTCATTTTTCTTTCGATTGCAAACGTAACCAGTTTTTCAATGGTGTAATGGTTTAACATAGAAAACTTACCGTTGGCTCTCGATTCTAATCTATCACTCCGATTTGCAAACGGATTTCACTGAAGCTGTAACTTTCATCCCAGAACATAGTTTAGGGGCCATTACCTCTTCAACTATAGTCATTTTTCTTCGATTGCAAACGTAACCAGTTTTTCAATGGTGTAATGGTTTAACATAGAAAACTTACCGTTGGCTCTCGATTCTAATCTATCACTCCGATTTGCAAACGGATTTCACTGAAGGTGTAACTTTCATCCCAGAACATAGTTTAGGGGCCATTACCTCTTCAACTATAGTCATTTTTCTTTCGATTGCAAACGTAACCAGTTTTTCAATGGTGTAATGGTTTAACATAGAAAACTTACCGTTGGCTCTCGATTCTAATCTATCACTCCGATTTGCAAACGGATTTCACTGAAGCTGTAACTTTCATCCCAGAACATAGTTTAGGGGCCATTACCTCTTCAACTATAGTCATTTTTCTTTCGATTGCAAACGTAACCAGTTGTTCAATGGTGTAATGGTTTAACATAGAAAACTTACCGTTGGCTCTCGATTCTAATCTATCACTCCGATTTGCAAACGGATTTCACTGAAGCTGTAACTTTCATCCAAGAACATAGTTTAGGGGCCATTACCTCTTCAACTATAGTCATTTTTCTTTCGATTGCAAACGTAACCAGTTTTTCAATGGTGTAATGGTTTAACATAGAAAACTTACCGTTGGCTCTCGATTCTAATCTATCACTCCGATTTGCAAACGGATTTCACTGAAGCTGTAACTTTCATCCCAGAACATAGTTTAGGGGCCATTACCTCTTCAACTATAGTCATTTTTCTTTCGATTGCAAACGTAACCAGTTTTTCAATGGTGTAATGGTTTAACATAGAAAACTTACCGTTGGCTCTCGATTCTAATCTATCACTCCGATTTGCAAACGGATTTCACTGAAGCTGTAACTTTCATCCCAGAACATAGTTTAGGGGCCATTACCTCTTCAACTATAGTCATTTTTCTTTCGATTGCAAACGTAACCAGTTTTTCAATGGTGTAATGGTTTAACATAGAAAACTTACCGTTGGCTCTCGATTCTAATCTATCACTCCGATTTGCAAACGGATTTCACTGAAGCTGTAACTTTCATCCCAGAACATAGTTTAGGGGCCATTACCTCTTCAACTATAGTCATTTTTCTTTCGATTGCAAACGTAACCAGTTTTTCAGTGGTGTAATGGTTTAAAATAGAAAACTTACCGTTGGCTCTCGATTCTAATCTATCACTCCGATTTGCAAACGGATTTCACTGAAGCTGTAACTTTCATCCCAGAACATAGTTTAGGGGCCATTACCTCTTCAACTATAGTCATTTTTCTTTCGATTGCAAACGTAACCAGTTTTTCAATGGTGTAATGGTTTAACTTAGAAAACTTACCGTTGGCTCTCGATTCTAATCTATCACTCCGATTTGCAAACGGATTTCACTGAAGCTGTAACTTTCATCCCAGAACATAGTTTAGGGGCCATTACCTCTTCAACTATAGTCATTTTTCTTTCGATTGCAAACGTAACCAGTTTTTCAATGGTGTAATGGTTTAACATAGAAAACTTACCGTTGGCTCTCGATTCTAATCTATCACTCCGATTTGCAAACGGATTTCACTGAAGCTGTAACTTTCATCCCAGAACATAGTTTAGGGGCCATTACCTCTTCAACTATAGTCATTTTTCTTTCGATTGCAAACGTAACCAGTTTTTCAATGGTGTAATGGTTTAACATAGAAAACTTACCGTTGGCTCTCGATTCTAATCTATCACTCCGATTTGCAAACGGATTTCACTGAAGCTGTAACTTTCATCCCAGAACATAGTTTAGGGGCCATTACCTCTTCAACTATAGTCATTTTTCTTTCGATTGCAAACGTAACCAGTTTTTCAATGGTGTAGGTGGGGCGTGGCCAGCTGCAGAGGGAGATGGCTGTGTAAGTCTATAGCTCTCTGCTAAAACTGCCCTGTAAAGCGACTCACAGCAACAAAGAGGACCCCTTTTTCCAGCATACCTACTAATTAACACCTGCTGAACAAGATGGACTAAGATTTAACAGCTTTTAACAAAGGGAAACTGCTTAATTCAAGGAAAGCTGCTGAAGTCTCCCATGGATTATAAAATCAAGATGGCTGCCGGTTTTCACAGAAAATAGCAAATTACAGCAAAAATACTCCACAAAACTGAGATCTGAAAAGCTCCACAGAAGCATCACAGCAAGACTGACACAGTGGACCCCTTCAAGAAAGAAAACAATCAAAATTCAGCAAAACGAAGGTAAATTTCAGAATCCAATATGGCCGCCGCTAATGCAGGCCCTGGAGCTCCCATCTAGCCCCTGTATATCCCCCCTGCCATCCCCTAGAGCCCTGGGAAGCCCCCTCACATCTCCCCCACCTCTGCCCTGCTCCACCGTCTGAGCGGTGTGTAGAACGGGCAGGCAGCGGCAAGCTACGAGATTCAGCAGCGGCAAAGCTGACCTCTGAACTTCCCGGCCGTACACGTACGTTTTTACGCATTGCCATAGACTTCCATAGCGGTACGCGTACATCTGTTTGACGCCATACGGCTTGCCCATAGCGGCCGTTTTTACGCATTGCCATAGACTTCCATAGCGGTACGCGTACACCTGTTTGACGCTATACGGATTATCCAAAGCGGCCTTTTTTACGCATTCCCATAGACTGCCATAGTTGTATGCGTACATCTGTTTGACGCCATACGGATTACTCCTATAGGCCAACGCGTAATTTTTTGACGCATTCCCCCTATCACTCTACATAGAGGAAAGTGTATTTCTGTTAACATATCTCTGATTGAACATATCAAAGACTAAAGAATCAACGAAAATGGCAGAACATGCAGAATACACGGAAAGAGAATGGCAAACACAGAGACAAAGAACAGGAAAAAGGTACAACTCCCCAGCATTAAGGAAATTATCGCCACTATATGTGGGAGAAAAACAAAGCCCCAGACATCAACATGATCAATCCGAACAGGGAAACTATTCCTACCATACACCTTCTCCTCAGCTTTTAAGGAACAGATATGCTCCACTTACTCCTTATACTAGAGGTCACCAAGCACAATATTCCGAGGACAGCGATGAGGAAGAATTTCAACAGCAAAGGAAGATGAAAAAATCCCGTGAGAGAAGCCCTCTAAAACCAGGACTTACCACACTTCCTGAAGCAAAAGAGGATACTCAGAATACTCACATAACCCAAGATCTAATCAAAACTCCACCAAACGCAACTACTGCTCTTACCAATCCCACCTCTGACCTCTTAACAACAATTGAACCAACAGACGAACCTATGTCACAAAAATTTTTCATAAACTATTTTACAAACTTTATGACGCAATTTAGAACAGCGATACAGAAAGATATAGGAGAAGTGAGAAGTGACATGCATGCTTTAATAGGTCATGTGGCACAGATAGCAGAAAAGACAGATGCCAGAATAGAGACATTGGAGAAAAAAATGGAGGAAATGTATATTGCTCACAACAACCTGGTAGATTCCCATAAAGAAGTACTAGAACAGAACAAAGAACTATCAGCTCAAAATAAGTGGATGAAGGAAAAGATAATCGATAGCGAAGACAGAAACAGACGGAATAATATAAAATTAAGAGGAGTGCCGGAATCTGTTGGTAAAGATGACTTGAAAGACTACGTTAAAGACGTTCTCAAAACCACTTATCCTGAATTAAAAGAAAATGAGCTGATCATCGACAGGGCTCACCGTCTGCCCAAACCTCCACATATTTCCAGACAACTGCCACGGGACGTGATCACACGAATCCATTTCTTCCACGCAAAAGAAAAACTCCTCTCAGCTACAAGAGGAGGGAAAAAGCTTCCTCAACCCTATCAAGACCTGGTACTATACCAGGACCTTTCACAGGCAACACTTCAGGCAAGAAGGACATTTGCTCAGATAACAGCAACTCTGAGATATAGAAAAATTGAATACTCATGGGGATTCCCTATAAAGCTTTTAATAATTGACAATGGAGTAACCTACGTTGCTAAAACCCCCAAGGAAGCTTCAGACATCTTGGCTGGATGGGAAATACCCATTCTAGCCCCTAAAGACCGCAGGGACAGACCAATACACCAGGACAAGCCAAGGTACCAAGTATCACTGTCCAAACAGCTTTCTTCCCCAAGACGACCTGATAAGACTGATTCTCCACAGAACATGGATACTTCCAAACCATCCGATCAGCAGGAGGGAAATAACCAAGCTGGAACTTCCTCTGACATTTGAAAGAAATGGGCATTTAGCCACTAACTCTTTCCCCCCAAACAACCCCCTTGAACCTCAGGGCACATATTATTGTCCCCTTGGAGGAAAAGGGTTTGGTTGAGACCCTTACCAGCGAGTTACACCAGGTAAGATACACTCTTTGAACTGAACTTAGTTCTCACACTGGTGGACGCTAGCCGCTGGGCTTGAAGATCTGAAGATATCTTCATTTACACCTTTTGTTGTGGGTGAATTACTTTCCTTTTAGGTATACTGTTTTATCTAGAACCGTTATTCTAGAATTATTTCTACCTTATTTTGTTATAGAAACTTAATCTGAACTAAAGCAAATAGGTTTGATCAATCTGGTGGCATTTGGTAGAACCGGATGCCAACATGTCACCAGAGCTGCTCTCTCCTTTACTACTGATACTTTTGAGTTACAGAAAACTGTTACTACAAATGTTAATATTGACCTTATTAGTTATGTATGCATTTTCTGCAAAACATAATCTCCAGATCCGAAGAAAGAAGAAGAAGTTGGAATATATATGGTATACACTAATATATCCTTTTTTATTACAGGAACTATATATGAGTATTTTAACATGTGGTTCATATATCCTTTGTAAGCTCACTTGGTTGATCCGTACAAAACCAGACTTGCTCCAAAATAAATTAGATGTAATGAAGCACTTATATACACACAATGGCCCAAAACTTTAACCTATTGACACTGAATGTGAGAGGAATGAATTCCGCAAGGAAAAGATATTTATTATACAAACTAGCAAAAGAAGAAAAATCAGATGTAGTATGTCTACAGGAGACACACTTGAACGCAATAGGAGCTACCAAATTTAAATTGCAAGGTTTCTCAAAAATATACCATGCTACACTCACAGACAGAAAGAAATGGGGAGCTTGTATAGCTATAAAAGACACGCTAGGTTTCGAAGTGTCTGATTCATTCTCAAGTGTTGATGGTAGAATGGTGGTTGTTGTGGGGAAAATAGATCAACAAGATTTTACTATAGCGAATATTTATTCCCCAAACAAACACCAGTCAAGATTTCTCAATAAAAAAATAAAAAAAATCATGCAACTTAAAAAAGGCTCCCTAATTATAGCAGGTGATCTTAATGCCATAATTGACCCCACTATAGATTGTAATAATATCAAAAGTAAAAACCCTACTTCAATTCAAGCCAGTTTAATATCCAACGAGCTATATGATACTTGGAGATGTCAACATCCTCAGAGTAAACAATTTACATTCCATTCCCCAACCCACCAATGTTTCACTAGAATAGACTATATACTAACTGATAGATTTACTTTACCCCTCATCACAAAAATAGAAATTGGAATCAGAAGTTGGTCAGACCATGCCCCTATTACTGCAAAAATTAATCTTCAAAATCCACCAACAAATAGAATCCCATGGAAAATGAATAAACTAATTCTACAATCAGAATATACTTCCCCAATCATTAAAGACAACTTAACTGAATACTTTAAACTAAATGATACCCATGACATTTCTAGATCCATACTATGGAACGCCCATAAGGCATATATGATAGGAGTATTTATAAAACAAGGAGCGATTTTAAAGAAAAAATTCAAAAAGAATACTGATGAACTTACGAAAGAAATTAGAACACTGGAAAGAGATATATTTATTAATAAAAAAACCAACCTTATTCCCAAATTAGAACTTACCCGACAGAACTTAGCAGACACACTCTATGAACACTATGATAAATGGCAAACAATCCTAAAACAAAATTGGTATTACGAAAAAAACAAGGCTGGAAAAGCCATGGCCCTTAAAATTAAAGGGAAACGAATCAGACAGAGGATTCATAAAATTAAAAACCCAAATACAAACATAATGACACACCACCCGAACGATATAGTAGATTCATTAGCCCAATATTACAAAAAATTATATAATCTAAGAGATGACCCTTCCACATACTCACCAACTCACCAAGACATTAATAAATATTTAGAAAACATAAATCTCCCTCAACTAACAGAATCTGAACAAAAACAAATAAATGCCCCATTTTATCAACAGGAAGTTGAACAAGCAATTAAAAGACTAAAGAGAGATAAAGCACCGGGAGTGGATGGTTTCTTGAATGACTACTATAAGAAACATATGGATACTCTAGCCAAACCATTGGTAGATTTCTTTAATGAGGCAGCCACTCTCGGAGCTTTCCCTAAAGAATCCCTTGAAGCTATAGTCACTACAATCCCCAAAGAAGGGAAAGATCCCACAGATCCTGCCAGTTACAGGCCGATATCATTGCTTAATACGGACCTCAAAATATATGCATCGATAATAGCAAATAGGCTAACACCACTGATCCCACAACTAGTGAACATGGACCAGGTTGGTTTTGTGAAGGGAAGAGGGGCTGAGGATGGAACGAGAAAAGTCCTAACCTTACTACATAGTATAGGGCTCTGTCGGACGCCTTCTCTTTTTGTCTCATTGGATGCGGAGAAGGCGTTCGACAGAGTCAACTGGAATTATATGTCGAGTGTTCTGGACAAATTTGGATGCGTTGGTAAAATGCATAAGGCGATAATGGCACTATACAACAACCCATCAGCCAGAGTAATTTCTTCAGCCACGATATCAGACCCATTTAGTATTACAAACGGAACTCGACAGGGATGCCCCCTGTCGCCTTTAATCTTTGCTCTTGTCATGGAACCACTAGCTCAGAAGATAAGGGACAACACTAAGATATCTGGAATATTGGTTGAAGGTAGAGAAACCAAAATGGGATTGTATGCTGATGATGTGCTTTTGTATCTCAGGAATCCAATGACATCACTAAGAAACCTCAGGACTGAACTTGAGGAATTTTCAAGGGTTTCATATTATAAGTTAAATGATAACAAAACTGTAGTGATGCCATGCAATATCCAGCCATTCTTCATCAAAAAACTCAAAGAGTTATGTCCATATAACTGGGATGAGAAACAACTAAAATATCTAGGTATTTATCTCACACCACATATTTCCCAACTGTACAGCGCCAATTTTGAACCATGGATACAAAAACTAAAAATTAAATTAGAGAATTTAGGGAAATTTGAATTTTCATGGCTCGGCAGATCCGCAGCCTTCAAAATGCTTATACTCCCCCAATTATTATACCTATTTAGGACAATACCAATAAAAATTCCCCAAAAATTCTTTAACGCCACTCAAAAACTAATTAATAAATTCATATTAATGCATAAAAAACCCAGATTTTCGAGTAAAATTCTCATCACACATACAACAGACCTGGGCTTAGGTGTTCCAGATCTAAATAAATACTACAAAGCAGCAATCCTGGAACAAGCCAGAGCAATCTGGAACAATAATATCCATAAACAATGGGTACAATATGAAAAATCACAACTTGTCTGTAATGATTTCAAAGCTCTAATCGAATCCAGATTAAACTGGGATATACCACCGAAAATTTTAAACCCCATTACAGCCAACACACTAAAGATTTTGAAAGAATTAACTAAGCTTTGTAAACAAGACCCTTTGGCCAAATCTATTAAAGCACCCCTGATTAATCTAAATATGGTCATCAAGAATCTAGAGATAAGTAACTGGATTGACAAAGGTATTAATCTAGTAGAGGATCTATATAAACTAGAAGAATTTAAATCTTTTGAAGACTTGATAGACGAATATGATATACCTGTCTATGACCAACTAAAATATAATAAAATTAAGAAATTCCTGACTACCCATCAAACAAATGATACTTTTCTGTCTCCACAAATCAAAAAACTATTTGACCCTCAACAATATGGGCTAAAGGGAATATCACTATTTTATAAGATACAAATTAAACTAACGGAAAAAAAGTCACATTGGCAATTTCAAAAATGGCAACACTCTTTGGGTGAAGTAATAGAACAAGATGACTGGATAGATGCATGCAAGTCGTTGAGACAATCTTCTCATTGTGTTTCTCATTTTGAAAATCTACTCAAAATGACATGGCTCTGGTACTACACTCCTGACAAAATTGTGAAGTTTAACCCCAGTGCATCTCCCCTGTGTTGGAGAGGCTGCAACGAAACTGGTACCATACTGCACCTTTTCTGGTACTGTCCTAAAATTGCCAAATTGTGGAATAAAATAGAGAACTTGCTCAAAAAATTACCTGTATCGTTGAGCACGATACCTCCTAGTCTAGCACTATTACACATTGGGTCTATAGACTTGCCTTTGAAAGAGAGACTGATCATTAACCATGTACTAGTAGTCACTAGAATAACAATTGCGGATAATTGGAACTCAACAACTATTCCAACAATACAAGAAATTTTAAGAAGAGTCGAATTTAATCTGTTAGCAGAAAGATCGAGAGCAATCAAAATGGGAAATGCCCATTCCTTTCAGAATAAGGCAAGTCTATGGCCTATGCTATATCCAAAAACCAAGATATTAGATCTATGAACATTCTCACACTCTCTCACATTTGGTGGCCAGACTGTCTCAACTAAAAGAGCACATCTGGTACAATACGGATCCCTGTAAATATATACATTTATATAGTTGTAACATATATACACAAAGGTATACCTCTGACTCATCGGAACTAATAAACATTCTAATATACTGGAGAACTCTAGATACTTTAGTTTAATTAGATAGTTGTGTTTAGTTTAGAATGGTTTGATTGTTATTAAACATATTGGAATCAAGACTCACTCAGACATTGATGACATACCTTTCACTCAACAATATATATATGCATATATCAGAAACTTAACTGTTATTGACTCTGAATAACCTAAATCTATGAATCAAACTACTACTGCAATATATAATATGACAGAGAACGGACTTTGGAGTCTCAGCAGGAGGGCTAAAAAACCCCATTCTCCAAAGACCATACTCTCTAGGTAGCCTACAAGAAAACACTGCAGTAGAAAACTATTCATATACACCCATATAACTCCAAAGAAGATCTGATATAGTTTGAAATATCTTCCATTTTCTGCAATAATAATAAAAATGACAATGCTTTTATGTTATTAAAGTTTACTATAAAGAAATACTTGAAATGTGATTATTAAAACAGAGACATTACTGCTATGTATATGTTTACCTGTTAATACTTTAGTAACATCGTCATCAATATGACACCTTTACTAATGTCATGTAATAATCTTGAAAATTCCAATAAAAATTATTGAAATTCAGTTTTTCAATGGTGTAATGGTTTAACATAGAAAACTTACCGTTGGCTCTCGATTCTAATCTATCACTCCGATTTGCAAACGGATTTCACTGAAGCTGTAACTTTCATCCCAGAACATAGTTTAGGGGCCATTACCTCTTCAACTATAGTCATTTTTCTTTCGATTGCAAACGTAACCAGTTTTTCAATGGTGTAATGGTTTAACATAGAAAACTTACCGTTGGCTCTCGATTCTAATCTATCACTCCGATTTGCAAACGGATTTCACTGAAGCTGTAACTTTCATCCCAGAACATAGTTTAGGGGCCATTACCTCTTCAACTATAGTCATTTTTCTTTCGATTGCAAACGTAACCAGTTTTTCAATGGTGTAATGGTTTAACATAGAAAACTTACCGTTGGCTCTCGATTCTAATCTATCACTCCGATTTGCAAACGGATTTCACTGAAGCTGTAACTTTCATCCCAGAACATAGTTTAGGGGCCATTACCTCTTCAACTATAGTCATTTTTCTTTCGATTGCAAACGTAACCAGTTTTTCAATGGTGTAATGGTTTAAAATAGAAAACTTACCGTTGGCTCTCGATTCTAATCTATCACTCCGATTTGCAAACGGATTTCACTGAAGCTGTAACTTTCATCCCAGAACATAGTTTAGGGGCCATTACCTCTTCAACTATAGTCATTTTTCTTTCGATTGCAAACGTAACCAGTTTTTCAATGGTGTAACGGTTTAACTTAGAAAACTTACCGTTGGCTCTCGATTCTAATCTATCACTCCGATTTGCAAACGGATTTCACTGAAGCTGTAACTTTCATCCCAGAACATAGTTTAGGGGCCATTACCTCTTCAACTATAGTCATTTTTCTTTCGATTGCAAACGTAACCAGTTTTTCAATGGTGTAATGGTTTAACATAGAAAACTTACCGTTGGCTCTCGATTCTAATCTATCACTCCGATTTGCAAACGGATTTCACTGAAGCTGTAACTTTCATCCCAGAACATAGTTTAGGGGCCATTACCTCTTCAACTATAGTCATTTTTCTTTCGATTGCAAACGTAACCAGTTTTTCAATGGTGTAATGGTTTAACATAGAAAACTTACCGTTGGCTCTCGATTCTAATCTATCACTCCGATTTTCAAACGGATTTCACTGAAGCTGTAACTTTCATCCCAGAACATAGTTTAGGGGCCATTACCTCTTCAACTATAGTCATTTTTCTTTCGATTGCAAACGTAACCAGTTTTTCAATGGTGTAATGGTTTAACATAGAAAACTTACCGTTGGCTCTCGATTCTAATCTATCACTCCGATTTGCAAACGGATTTCACTGAAGCTGTAACTTTGATCCCAGAACATAGTTTAAGGGCCATTACCTCTTCAACTATAGTCATTTTTCTTTCGATTGCAAACGTAACCAGTTTTTCAATGGTGTAATGGTTTAACATAGAAAACTTACCGTTGGCTCTCGATTCTAATCTATCACTCCGATTTGCAAACGGATTTCACTGAAGCTGTAACTTTCATCCCAGAACATAGTTTAGGGGCCATTACCTCTTCAACTATAGTCATTTTTCTTTCGATTGCAAACGTAACCAGTTTTTCAATGGTGTAATGGTTTAACATAGAAAACTTACCGTTGGCTCTCGATTCTAATCTATCACTCCGATTTGCAAACGGATTTCACTGAAGCTGTAACTTTCATCCCAGAACATAGTTTAGGGGCCATTACCTCTTCAACTATAGTCATTTTTCTTTCGATTGCAAACGTAACCAGTTTTTCAATGGTGTAATGGTTTAACATAGAAAACTTACCGTTGGCTCTCGATTCTAATCTATCACTCCGATTTGCAAACGGATTTCACTGAAGCTGTAACTTTCATCCCAGAACATAGTTTAGGGGCCATTACCTCTTCAACTATAGTCATTTTTCTTTCGATTGCAAACGTAACCAGTTTTTCAATGGTGTAATGGTTTAACATAGAAAACTTACCGTTGGCTCTCGATTCTAATCTATCACTCCGATTTGCAAACGGATTTCACTGAAGCTGTAACTTTCATCCCAGAACATAGTTTAGGGGCCATTACCTCTTCAACTATAGTCATTTTTCTTTCGATTGCAAACGTAACCAGTTTTTCAATGGTGTAATGGTTTAACATAGAAAACTTACCGTTGGCTCTCGATTCTAATCTATCACTCCGATTTGCAAACGGATTTCACTGAAGCTGTAACTTTCATCCCAGAACATAGTTTAGGGGCCATTACCTCTTCAACTATAGTCATTTTTCTTTCGATTGCAAACGTAACCAGTTTTTCAATGGTGTAATGGTTTAACATAGAAAACTTACCGTTGGCTCTCGATTCTAATCTATCACTCCGATTTGCAAACGGATTTCACTGAAGCTGTAACTTTCATCCCAGAACATAGTTTAGGGGCCATTACCTCTTCAACTATAGTCATTTTTCTTTCGATTGCAAACGTAACCAGTTTTTCAATGGTGTAATGGTTTAACATAGAAAACTTACCGTTGGCTCTCGATTCTAATCTATCACTCCGATTTGCAAACGGATTTCACTGAAGCTGTAACTTTCATCCCAGAACATAGTTTAGGGGCCATTACCTCTTCAACTATAGTCATTTTTCTTTCGATTGCAAACGTAACCAGTTTTTCAATGGTGTAATGGTTTAACATAGAAAACTTACCGTTGGCTCTCGATTCTAATCTATCACTCCGATTTGCAAACGGATTTCACTGAAGCTGTAACTTTCATCCCAGAACATAGTTTAGGGGCCATTACCTCTTCAACTATAGTCATTTTTCTTTCGATTGCAAACGTAACCAGTTTTTCAATGGTGTAATGGTTTAACATAGAAAACTTACCGTTGGCTCTCGATTCTAATCTATCACTCCGATTTGCAAACGGATTTCACTGAAGCTGTAACTTTCATCCCAGAACATAGTTTAGGGGCCATTACCTCTTCAACTATAGTCATTTTTCTTTCGATTGCAAACGTAACCAGTTTTTCAATGGTGTAATGGTTTAACATAGAAAACTTACCGTTGGCTCTCGATTCTAATCTATCACTCCGATTTGCAAACGGATTTCACTGAAGCTGTAACTTTCATCCCAGAACATAGTTTAGGGGCCATTACCTCTTCAACTATAGTCATTTTTCTTTCGATTGCAAACGTAACCAGTTTTTCAATGGTGTAATGGTTTAACATAGAAAACTTACCGTTGGCTCTCGATTCTAATCTATCACTCCGATTTGCAAACGGATTTCACTGAAGCTGTAACTTTCATCCCAGAACATAGTTTAGGGGCCATTACCTCTTCAACTATAGTCATTTTTCTTTCGATTGCAAACGTAACCAGTTTTTCAATGGTGTAATGGTTTAACATAGAAAACTTACCGTTGGCTCTCGATTCTAATCTATCACTCCGATTTGCAAACGGATTTCACTGAAGCTGTAACTTTCATCCCAGAACATAGTTTAGGGGCCATTACCTCTTCAACTATAGTCATTTTTCTTTCGATTGCAAACGTAACCAGTTTTTCAATGGTGTAATGGTTTAACATAGAAAACTTACCGTTGGCTCTCGATTCTAATCTATCACTCCGATTTGCAAACGGATTTCACTGAAGCTGTAACTTTCATCCCAGAACATAGTTTAGGGGCCATTACCTCTTCAACTATAGTCATTTTTCTTTCGATTGCAAACGTAACCAGTTTTTCAATGGTGTAATGGTTTAACATAGAAAACTTACCGTTGGCTCTCGATTCTAATCTATCACTCCGATTTGCAAACGGATTTCACTGAAGCTGTAACTTTCATCCCAGAACATAGTTTAGGGGCCATTACCTCTTCAACTATAGTCATTTTTCTTTCGATTGCAAACGTAACCAGTTTTTCAATGGTGTAATGGTTTAACATAGAAAACTTACCGTTGGCTCTCGATTCTAATCTATCACTCCGATTTGCAAACGGATTTCACTGAAGCTGTAACTTTCATCCCAGAACATAGTTTAGGGGCCATTACCTCTTCAACTATAGTCATTTTTCTTTCGATTGCAAACGTAACCAGTTTTTCAATGGTGTAATGGTTTAACATAGAAAACTTACCGTTGGCTCTCGATTCTAATCTATCACTCCGATTTGCAAACGGATTTCACTGAAGCTGTAACTTTCATCCCAGAACATAGTTTAGGGGCCATTACCTCTTCAACTATAGTCATTTTTCTTTCGATTGCAAACGTAACCAGTTTTTCAATGGTGTAATGGTTTAACATAGAAAACTTACCGTTGGCTCTCGATTCTAATCTATCACTCCGATTTGCAAACGGATTTCACTGAAGCTGTAACTTTCATCCCAGAACATAGTTTAGGGGCCATTACCTCTTCAACTATAGTCATTTTTCTTTCGATTGCAAACGTAACCAGTTTTTCAATGGTGTAATGGTTTAACATAGAAAACTTACCGTTGGCTCTCGATTCTAATCTATCACTCCGATTTGCAAACGGATTTCACTGAAGCTGTAACTTTCATCCCAGAACATAGTTTAGGGGCCATTACCTCTTCAACTATAGTCATTTTTCTTTCGATTGCAAACGTAACCAGTTTTTCAATGGTGTAATGGTTTAACATAGAAAACTTACCGTTGGCTCTCGATTCTAATCTATCACTCCGATTTGCAAACGGATTTCACTGAAGCTGTAACTTTCATCCCAGAACATAGTTTAGGGGCCATTACCTCTTCAACTATAGTCATTTTTCTTTCGATTGCAAACGTAACCAGTTTTTCAATGGTGTAATGGTTTAACATAGAAAACTTACCGTTGGCTCTCGATTCTAATCTATCACTCCGATTTGCAAACGGATTTCACTGAAGCTGTAACTTTCATCCCAGAACATAGTTTAGGGGCCATTACCTCTTCAACTATAGTCATTTTTCTTTCGATTGCAAACGTAACCAGTTTTTCAATGGTGTAATGGTTTAACATAGAAAACTTACCGTTGGCTCTCGATTCTAATCTATCACTCCGATTTGCAAACGGATTTCACTGAAGCTGTAACTTTCATCCCAGAACATAGTTTAGGGGCCATTACCTCTTCAACTATAGTCATTTTTCTTTCGATTGCAAACGTAACCAGTTTTTCAATGGTGTAATGGTTTAACATAGAAAACTTACCGTTGGCTCTCGATTCTAATCTATCACTCCGATTTGCAAACGGATTTCACTGAAGCTGTAACTTTCATCCCAGAACATAGTTTAGGGGCCATTACCTCTTCAACTATAGTCATTTTTCTTTCGATTGCAAACGTAACCAGTTTTTCAATGGTGTAATGGTTTAACATAGAAAACTTACCGTTGGCTCTCGATTCTAATCTATCACTCCGATTTGCAAACGGATTTCACTGAAGCTGTAACTTTCATCCCAGAACATAGTTTAGGGGCCATTACCTCTTCAACTATAGTCATTTTTCTTTCGATTGCAAACGTAACCAGTTTTTCAATGGTGTAATGGTTTAACATAGAAAACTTACCGTTGGCTCTCGATTCTAATCTATCACTCCGATTTGCAAACGGATTTCACTGAAGCTGTAACTTTCATCCCAGAACATAGTTTAGGGGCCATTACCTCTTCAACTATAGTCATTTTTCTTTCGATTGCAAACGTAACCAGTTTTTCAATGGTGTAATGGTTTAACATAGAAAACTTACCGTTGGCTCTCGATTCTAATCTATCACTCCGATTTGCAAACGGATTTCACTGAAGCTGTAACTTTCATCCCAGAACATAGTTTAGGGGCCATTACCTCTTCAACTATAGTCATTTTTCTTTCGATTGCAAACGTAACCAGTTTTTCAATGGTGTAATGGTTTAACATAGAAAACTTACCGTTGGCTCTCGATTCTAATCTATCACTCCGATTTGCAAACGGATTTCACTGAAGCTGTAACTTTCATCCCAGAACATAGTTTAGGGGCCATTACCTCTTCAACTATAGTCATTTTTCTTTCGATTGCAAACGTAACCAGTTTTTCAATGGTGTAATGGTTTAACATAGAAAACTTACCGTTGGCTCTCGATTCTAATCTATCACTCCGATTTGCAAACGGATTTCACTGAAGCTGTAACTTTCATCCCAGAACATAGTTTAGGGGCCATTACCTCTTCAACTATAGTCATTTTTCTTTCGATTGCAAACGTAACCAGTTTTTCAATGGTGTAATGGTTTAACATAGAAAACTTACCGTTGGCTCTCGATTCTAATCTATCACTCCGATTTGCAAACGGATTTCACTGAAGCTGTAACTTTCATCCCAGAACATAGTTTAGGGGCCATTACCTCTTCAACTATAGTCATTTTTCTTTCGATTGCAAACGTAACCAGTTTTTCAATGGTGTAATGGTTTAACATAGAAAACTTACCGTTGGCTCTCGATTCTAATCTATCACTCCGATTTGCAAACGGATTTCACTGAAGCTGTAACTTTCATCCCAGAACATAGTTTAGGGGCCATTACCTCTTCAACTATAGTCATTTTTCTTTCGATTGCAAACGTAACCAGTTTTTCAATGGTGTAATGGTTTAACATAGAAAACTTACCGTTGGCTCTCGATTCTAATCTATCACTCCGATTTGCAAACGGATTTCACTGAAGCTGTAACTTTCATCCCAGAACATAGTTTAGGGGCCATTACCTCTTCAACTATAGTCATTTTTCTTTCGATTGCAAACGTAACCAGTTTTTCAATGGTGTAATGGTTTAACATAGAAAACTTACCGTTGGCTCTCGATTCTAATCTATCACTCCGATTTGCAAACGGATTTCACTGAAGCTGTAACTTTCATCCCAGAACATAGTTTAGGGGCCATTACCTCTTCAACTATAGTCATTTTTCTTTCGATTGCAAACGTAACCAGTTTTTCAATGGTGTAATGGTTTAACATAGAAAACTTACCGTTGGCTCTCGATTCTAATCTATCACTCCGATTTGCAAACGGATTTCACTGAAGCTGTAACTTTCATCCCAGAACATAGTTTAGGGGCCATTACCTCTTCAACTATAGTCATTTTTCTTTCGATTGCAAACGTAACCAGTTTTTCAATGGTGTAATGGTTTAACATAGAAAACTTACCGTTGGCTCTCGATTCTAATCTATCACTCCGATTTGCAAACGGATTTCACTGAAGCTGTAACTTTCATCCCAGAACATAGTTTAGGGGCCATTACCTCTTCAACTATAGTCATTTTTCTTTCGATTGCAAACGTAACCAGTTTTTCAATGGTGTAATGGTTTAACATAGAAAACTTACCGTTGGCTCTCGATTCTAATCTATCACTCCGATTTGCAAACGGATTTCACTGAAGCTGTAACTTTCATCCCAGAACATAGTTTAGGGGCCATTACCTCTTCAACTATAGTCATTTTTCTTTCGATTGCAAACGTAACCAGTTTTTCAATGGTGTAATGGTTTAACATAGAAAACTTACCGTTGGCTCTCGATTCTAATCTATCACTCCGATTTGCAAACGGATTTCACTGAAGCTGTAACTTTCATCCCAGAACATAGTTTAGGGGCCATTACCTCTTCAACTATAGTCATTTTTCTTTCGATTGCAAACGTAACCAGTTTTTCAATGGTGTAATGGTTTAACATAGAAAACTTACCGTTGGCTCTCGATTCTAATCTATCACTCCGATTTGCAAACGGATTTCACTGAAGCTGTAACTTTCATCCCAGAACATAGTTTAGGGGCCATTACCTCTTCAACTATAGTCATTTTTCTTTCGATTGCAAACGTAACCAGTTTTTCAATGGTGTAATGGTTTAACATAGAAAACTTACCGTTGGCTCTCGATTCTAATCTATCACTCCGATTTGCAAACGGATTTCACTGAAGCTGTAACTTTCATCCCAGAACATAGTTTAGGGGCCATTACCTCTTCAACTATAGTCATTTTTCTTTCGATTGCAAACGTAACCAGTTTTTCAATGGTGTAATGGTTTAACATAGAAAACTTACCGTTGGCTCTCGATTCTAATCTATCACTCCGATTTGCAAACGGATTTCACTGAAGCTGTAACTTTCATCCCAGAACATAGTTTAGGGGCCATTACCTCTTCAACTATAGTCATTTTTCTTTCGATTGCAAACGTAACCAGTTTTTCAATGGTGTAATGGTTTAACATAGAAAACTTACCGTTGGCTCTCGATTCTAATCTATCACTCCGATTTGCAAACGGATTTCACTGAAGCTGTAACTTTCATCCCAGAACATAGTTTAGGGGCCATTACCTCTTCAACTATAGTCATTTTTCTTTCGATTGCAAACGTAACCAGTTTTTCAATGGTGTAATGGTTTAACATAGAAAACTTACCGTTGGCTCTCGATTCTAATCTATCACTCCGATTTGCAAACGGATTTCACTGAAGCTGTAACTTTCATCCCAGAACATAGTTTAGGGGCCATTACCTCTTCAACTATAGTCATTTTTCTTTCGATTGCAAACGTAACCAGTTTTTCAATGGTGTAATGGTTTAACATAGAAAACTTACCGTTGGCTCTCGATTCTAATCTATCACTCCGATTTGCAAACGGATTTCACTGAAGCTGTAACTTTCATCCCAGAACATAGTTTAGGGGCCATTACCTCTTCAACTATAGTCATTTTTCTTTCGATTGCAAACGTAACCAGTTTTTCAATGGTGTAATGGTTTAACATAGAAAACTTACCGTTGGCTCTCGATTCTAATCTATCACTCCGATTTGCAAACGGATTTCACTGAAGCTGTAACTTTCATCCCAGAACATAGTTTAGGGGCCATTACCTCTTCAACTATAGTCATTTTTCTTTCGATTGCAAACGTAACCAGTTTTTCAATGGTGTAATGGTTTAACATAGAAAACTTACCGTTGGCTCTCGATTCTAATCTATCACTCCGATTTGCAAACGGATTTCACTGAAGCTGTAACTTTCATCCCAGAACATAGTTTAGGGGCCATTACCTCTTCAACTATAGTCATTTTTCTTTCGATTGCAAACGTAACCAGTTTTTCAATGGTGTAATGGTTTAACATAGAAAACTTACCGTTGGCTCTCGATTCTAATCTATCACTCCGATTTGCAAACGGATTTCACTGAAGCTGTAACTTTCATCCCAGAACATAGTTTAGGGGCCATTACCTCTTCAACTATAGTCATTTTTCTTTCGATTGCAAACGTAACCAGTTTTTCAATGGTGTAATGGTTTAACATAGAAAACTTACCGTTGGCTCTCGATTCTAATCTATCACTCCGATTTGCAAACGGATTTCACTGAAGCTGTAACTTTCATCCCAGAACATAGTTTAGGGGCCATTACCTCTTCAACTATAGTCATTTTTCTTTCGATTGCAAACGTAACCAGTTTTTCAATGGTGTAATGGTTTAACATAGAAAACTTACCGTTGGCTCTCGATTCTAATCTATCACTCCGATTTGCAAACGGATTTCACTGAAGCTGTAACTTTCATCCCAGAACATAGTTTAGGGGCCATTACCTCTTCAACTATAGTCATTTTTCTTTCGATTGCAAACGTAACCAGTTTTTCAATGGTGTAATGGTTTAACATAGAAAACTTACCGTTGGCTCTCGATTCTAATCTATCACTCCGATTTGCAAACGGATTTCACTGAAGCTGTAACTTTCATCCCAGAACATAGTTTAGGGGCCATTACCTCTTCAACTATAGTCATTTTTCTTTCGATTGCAAACGTAACCAGTTTTTCAATGGTGTAATGGTTTAACATAGAAAACTTACCGTTGGCTCTCGATTCTAATCTATCACTCCGATTTGCAAACGGATTTCACTGAAGCTGTAACTTTCATCCCAGAACATAGTTTAGGGGCCATTACCTCTTCAACTATAGTCATTTTTCTTTCGATTGCAAACGTAACCAGTTTTTCAATGGTGTAATGGTTTAACATAGAAAACTTACCGTTGGCTCTCGATTCTAATCTATCACTCCGATTTGCAAACGGATTTCACTGAAGCTGTAACTTTCATCCCAGAACATAGTTTAGGGGCCATTACCTCTTCAACTATAGTCATTTTTCTTTCGATTGCAAACGTAACCAGTTTTTCAATGGTGTAATGGTTTAACATAGAAAACTTACCGTTGGCTCTCGATTCTAATCTATCACTCCGATTTGCAAACGGATTTCACTGAAGCTGTAACTTTCATCCCAGAACATAGTTTAGGGGCCATTACCTCTTCAACTATAGTCATTTTTCTTTCGATTGCAAACGTAACCAGTTTTTCAATGGTGTAATGGTTTAACATAGAAAACTTACCGTTGGCTCTCGATTCTAATCTATCACTCCGATTTGCAAACGGATTTCACTGAAGCTGTAACTTTCATCCCAGAACATAGTTTAGGGGCCATTACCTCTTCAACTATAGTCATTTTTCTTTCGATTGCAAACGTAACCAGTTTTTCAATGGTGTAATGGTTTAACATAGAAAACTTACCGTTGGCTCTCGATTCTAATCTATCACTCCGATTTGCAAACGGATTTCACTGAAGCTGTAACTTTCATCCCAGAACATAGTTTAGGGGCCATTACCTCTTCAACTATAGTCATTTTTCTTTCGATTGCAAACGTAACCAGTTTTTCAATGGTGTAATGGTTTAACATAGAAAACTTACCGTTGGCTCTCGATTCTAATCTATCACTCCGATTTGCAAACGGATTTCACTGAAGCTGTAACTTTCATCCCAGAACATAGTTTAGGGGCCATTACCTCTTCAACTATAGTCATTTTTCTTTCGATTGCAAACGTAACCAGTTTTTCAATGGTGTAATGGTTTAACATAGAAAACTTACCGTTGGCTCTCGATTCTAATCTATCACTCCGATTTGCAAACGGATTTCACTGAAGCTGTAACTTTCATCCCAGAACATAGTTTAGGGGCCATTACCTCTTCAACTATAGTCATTTTTCTTTCGATTGCAAACGTAACCAGTTTTTCAATGGTGTAATGGTTTAACATAGAAAACTTACCGTTGGCTCTCGATTCTAATCTATCACTCCGATTTGCAAACGGATTTCACTGAAGCTGTAACTTTCATCCCAGAACATAGTTTAGGGGCCATTACCTCTTCAACTATAGTCATTTTTCTTTCGATTGCAAACGTAACCAGTTTTTCAATGGTGTAATGGTTTAACATAGAAAACTTACCGTTGGCTCTCGATTCTAATCTATCACTCCGATTTGCAAACGGATTTCACTGAAGCTGTAACTTTCATCCCAGAACATAGTTTAGGGGCCATTACCTCTTCAACTATAGTCATTTTTCTTTCGATTGCAAACGTAACCAGTTTTTCAATGGTGTAATGGTTTAACATAGAAAACTTACCGTTGGCTCTCGATTCTAATCTATCACTCCGATTTGCAAACGGATTTCACTGAAGCTGTAACTTTCATCCCAGAACATAGTTTAGGGGCCATTACCTCTTCAACTATAGTCATTTTTCTTTCGATTGCAAACGTAACCAGTTTTTCAATGGTGTAATGGTTTAACATAGAAAACTTACCGTTGGCTCTCGATTCTAATCTATCACTCCGATTTGCAAACGGATTTCACTGAAGCTGTAACTTTCATCCCAGAACATAGTTTAGGGGCCATTACCTCTTC
Organism: Hyperolius riggenbachi; assembly: GCF_040937935.1. Taxonomy (NCBI): domain Eukaryota; kingdom Metazoa; phylum Chordata; class Amphibia; order Anura; family Hyperoliidae; genus Hyperolius; species Hyperolius riggenbachi. The sequence goes on along the minus strand of NW_027152501.1, from coordinate 67,130 downwards.
AACTATAGTCATTTTTCTTTCGATTGCAAACGTAACCAGTTTTTCAATGGTGTAATGGTTTAACATAGAAAACTTACCGTTGGCTCTCGATTCTAATCTATCACTCCGATTTGCAAACGGATTTCACTGAAGCTGTAACTTTCATCCCAGAACATAGTTTAGGGGCCATTACCTCTTCAACTATAGTCATTTTTCTTTCGATTGCAAACGTAACCAGTTTTTCAATGGTGTAATGGTTTAACATAGAAAACTTACCGTTGGCTCTCGATTCTAATCTATCACTCCGATTTGCAAACGGATTTCACTGAAGCTGTAACTTTCATCCCAGAACATAGTTTAGGGGCCATTACCTCTTCAACTATAGTCATTTTTCTTTCGATTGCAAACGTAACCAGTTTTTCAATGGTGTAATGGTTTAACATAGAAAACTTACCGTTGGCTCTCGATTCTAATCTATCACTCCGATTTGCAAACGGATTTCACTGAAGCTGTAACTTTCATCCCAGAACATAGTTTAGGGGCCATTACCTCTTCAACTATAGTCATTTTTCTTTCGATTGCAAACGTAACCAGTTTTTCAATGGTGTAATGGTTTAACATAGAAAACTTACCGTTGGCTCTCGATTCTAATCTATCACTCCGATTTGCAAACGGATTTCACTGAAGCTGTAACTTTCATCCCAGAACATAGTTTAGGGGCCATTACCTCTTCAACTATAGTCATTTTTCTTTCGATTGCAAACGTAACCAGTTTTTCAATGGTGTAATGGTTTAACATAGAAAACTTACCGTTGGCTCTCGATTCTAATCTATCACTCCGATTTGCAAACGGATTTCACTGAAGCTGTAACTTTCATCCCAGAACATAGTTTAGGGGCCATTACCTCTTCAACTATAGTCATTTTTCTTTCGATTGCAAACGTAACCAGTTTTTCAATGGTGTAATGGTTTAACATAGAAAACTTACCGTTGGCTCTCGATTCTAATCTATCACTCCGATTTGCAAACGGATTTCACTGAAGCTGTAACTTTCATCCCAGAACATAGTTTAGGGGCCATTACCTCTTCAACTATAGTCATTTTTCTTTCGATTGCAAACGTAACCAGTTTTTCAATGGTGTAATGGTTTAACATAGAAAACTTACCGTTGGCTCTCGATTCTAATCTATCACTCCGATTTGCAAACGGATTTCACTGAAGCTGTAACTTTCATCCCAGAACATAGTTTAGGGGCCATTACCTCTTCAACTATAGTCATTTTTCTTTCGATTGCAAACGTAACCAGTTTTTCAATGGTGTAATGGTTTAACATAGAAAACTTACCGTTGGCTCTCGATTCTAATCTAGTCACTCCGATTTGCAAACGGATTTCACTGAAGCTGTAACTTTCATCCCAGAACATAGTTTAGGGGCCATTACCTCTTCAACTATAGTCATTTTTCTTTCGATTGCAAACGTAACCAGTTTTTCAATGGTGTAATGGTTTAACATAGAAAACTTACCGTTGGCTCTCGATTCTAATCTATCACTCCGATTTGCAAACGGATTTCACTGAAGCTGTAACTTTCATCCCAGAACATAGTTTAGGGGCCATTACCTCTTCAACTATAGTCATTTTTCTTTCGATTGCAAACGTAACCAGTTTTTCAATGGTGTAATGGTTTAACATAGAAAACTTACCGTTGGCTCTCGATTCTAATCTATCACTCCGATTTGCAAACGGATTTCACTGAAGCTGTAACTTTCATCCCAGAACATAGTTTAGGGGCCATTACCTCTTCAACTATAGTCATTTTTCTTTCGATTGCAAACGTAACCAGTTTTTCAATGGTGTAATGGTTTAACATAGAAAACTTACCGTTGGCTCTCGATTCTAATCTATCACTCCGATTTGCAAACGGATTTCACTGAAGCTGTAACTTTCATCCCAGAACATAGTTTAGGGGCCATTACCTCTTCAACTATAGTCATTTTTCTTTCGATTGCAAACGTAACCAGTTTTTCAATGGTGTAATGGTTTAACATAGAAAACTTACCGTTGGCTCTCGATTCTAATCTATCACTCCGATTTGCAAACGGATTTCACTGAAGCTGTAACTTTCATCCCAGAACATAGTTTAGGGGCCATTACCTCTTCAACTATAGTCATTTTTCTTTCGATTGCAAACGTAACCAGTTTTTCAATGGTGTAATGGTTTAACATAGAAAACTTACCGTTGGCTCTCGATTCTAATCTATCACTCCGATTTGCAAACGGATTTCACTGAAGCTGTAACTTTCATCCCAGAACATAGTTTAGGGGCCATTACCTCTTCAACTATAGTCATTTTTCTTTCGATTGCAAACGTAACCAGTTTTTCAATGGTGTAATGGTTTAACATAGAAAACTTACCGTTGGCTCTCGATTCTAATCTATCACTCCGATTTGCAAACGGATTTCACTGAAGCTGTAACTTTCATCCCAGAACATAGTTTAGGGGCCATTACCTCTTCAACTATAGTCATTTTTCTTTCGATTGCAAACGTAACCAGTTTTTCAATGGTGTAATGGTTTAACATAGAAAACTTACCGTTGGCTCTCGATTCTAATCTATCACTCCGATTTGCAAACGGATTTCACTGAAGCTGTAACTTTCATCCCAGAACATAGTTTAGGGGCCATTACCTCTTCAACTATAGTCATTTTTCTTTCGATTGCAAACGTAACCAGTTTTTCAATGGTGTAATGGTTTAACATAGAAAACTTACCGTTGGCTCTCGATTCTAATCTATCACTCCGATTTGCAAACGGATTTCACTGAAGCTGTAACTTTCATCCCAGAACATAGTTTAGGGGCCATTACCTCTTCAACTATAGTCATTTTTCTTTCGATTGCAAACGTAACCAGTTTTTCAATGGTGTAATGGTTTAACATAGAAAACTTACCGTTGGCTCTCGATTCTAATCTATCACTCCGATTTGCAAACGGATTTCACTGAAGCTGTAACTTTCATCCCAGAACATAGTTTAGGGGCCATTACCTCTTCAACTATAGTCATTTTTCTTTCGATTGCAAACGTAACCAGTTTTTCAATGGTGTAATGGTTTAACATAGAAAACTTACCGTTGGCTCTCGATTCTAATCTATCACTCCGATTTGCAAACGGATTTCACTGAAGCTGTAACTTTCATCCCAGAACATAGTTTAGGGGCCATTACCTCTTCAACTATAGTCATTTTTCTTTCGATTGCAAACGTAACCAGTTTTTCAATGGTGTAATGGTTTAACATAGAAAACTTACCGTTGGCTCTCGATTCTAATCTATCACTCCGATTTGCAAACGGATTTCACTGAAGCTGTAACTTTCATCCCAGAACATAGTTTAGGGGCCATTACCTCTTCAACTATAGTCATTTTTCTTTCGTTGCAAACGTAACCAGTTTTTCAATGGTGTAATGGTTTAACATAGAAAACTTACCGTTGGCTCTCGATTCTAATCTATCACTCCGATTTGCAAACGGATTTCACTGAAGCTGTAACTTTCATCCCAGAACATAGTTTAGGGGCCATTACCTCTTCAACTATAGTCATTTTTCTTTCGATTGCAAACGTAACCAGTTTTTCAATGGTGTAATGGTTTAACATAGAAAACTTACCGTTGGCTCTCGATTCTAATCTATCACTCCGATTTGCAAACGGATTTCACTGAAGCTGTAACTTTCATCCCAGAACATAGTTTAGGGGCCATTACCTCTTCAACTATAGTCATTTTTCTTTCGATTGCAAACGTAACCAGTTTTTCAATGGTGTAATGGTTTAACATAGAAAACTTACCGTTGGCTCTCGATTCTAATCTATCACTCCGATTTGCAAACGGATTTCACTGAAGCTGTAACTTTCATCCCAGAACATAGTTTAGGGGCCATTACCTCTTCAACTATAGTCATTTTTCTTTCGATTGCAAACGTAACCAGTTTTTCAATGGTGTAATGGTTCTAACATAGAAAACTTACCGTTGGCTCTCGATTCTAATCTATCACTCCGATTTGCAAACGGATTTCACTGAAGCTGTAACTTTCATCCCAGAACATAGTTTAGGGGCCATTACCTCTTCAACTATAGTCATTTTTCTTTCGATTGCAAACGTAACCAGTTTTTCAATGGTGTAATGGTTTAACATAGAAAACTTACCGTTGGCTCTCGATTCTAATCTATCACTCCGATTTGCAAACGGATTTCACTGAAGCTGTAACTTTCATCCCAGAACATAGTTTAGGGGCCATTACCTCTTCAACTATAGTCATTTTTCTTTCGATTGCAAACGTAACCAGTTTTTCAATGGTGTAATGGTTTAACATAGAAAACTTACCGTTGGCTCTCGATTCTAATCTATCACTCCGATTTGCAAACGGATTTCACTGAAGCTGTAACTTTCATCCCAGAACATAGTTTAGGGGCCATTACCTCTTCAACTATAGTCATTTTTCTTTCGATTGCAAACGTAACCAGTTTTTCAATGGTGTAATGGTTTAACATAGAAAACTTACCGTTGGCTCTCGATTCTAATCTATCACTCCGATTTGCAAACGGATTTCACTGAAGCTGTAACTTTCATCCCAGAACATAGTTTAGGGGCCATTACCTCTTCAACTATAGTCATTTTTCTTTCGATTGCAAACGTAACCAGTTTTTCAATGGTGTAATGGTTTAACATAGAAAACTTACCGTTGGCTCTCGATTCTAATCTATCACTCCGATTTGCAAACGGATTTCACTGAAGCTGTAACTTTCATCCCAGAACATAGTTTAGGGGCCATTACCTCTTCAACTATAGTCATTTTTCTTTCGATTGCAAACGTAACCAGTTTTTCAATGGTGTAATGGTTTAACATAGAAAACTTACCGTTGGCTCTCGATTCTAATCTATCACTCCGATTTGCAAACGGATTTCACTGAAGCTGTAACTTTCATCCCAGAACATAGTTTAGGGGCCATTACCTCTTCAACTATAGTCATTTTTCTTTCGATTGCAAACGTAACCAGTTTTTCAATGGTGTAATGGTTTAACATAGAAAACTTACCGTTGGCTCTCGATTCTAATCTATCACTCCGATTTGCAAACGGATTTCACTGAAGCTGTAACTTTCATCCCAGAACATAGTTTAGGGGCCATTACCTCTTCAACTATAGTCATTTTTCTTTCGATTGCAAACGTAACCAGTTTTTCAATGGTGTAATGGTTTAACATAGAAAACTTACCGTTGGCTCTCGATTCTAATCTATCACTCCGATTTGCAAACGGATTTCACTGAAGCTGTAACTTTCATCCCAGAACATAGTTTAGGGGCCATTACCTCTTCAACTATAGTCATTTTTCTTTCGATTGCAAACGTAACCAGTTTTTCAATGGTGTAATGGTTTAACATAGAAAACTTACCGTTGGCTCTCGATTCTAATCTATCACTCCGATTTGCAAACGGATTTCACTGAAGCTGTAACTTTCATCCCAGAACATAGTTTAGGGGCCATTACCTCTTCAACTATAGTCATTTTTCTTTCGATTGCAAACGTAACCAGTTTTTCAATGGTGTAATGGTTTAACATAGAAAACTTACCGTTGGCTCTCGATTCTAATCTATCACTCCGATTTGCAAACGGATTTCACTGAAGCTGTAACTTTCATCCCAGAACATAGTTTAGGGGCCATTACCTCTTCAACTATAGTCATTTTTCTTTCGATTGCAAACGTAACCAGTTTTTCAATGGTGTAATGGTTTAACATAGAAAACTTACCGTTGGCTCTCGATTCTAATCTATCACTCCGATTTGCAAACGGATTTCACTGAAGCTGTAACTTTCATCCCAGAACATAGTTTAGGGGCCATTACCTCTTCAACTATAGTCATTTTTCTTTCGATTGCAAACGTAACCAGTTTTTCAATGGTGTAATGGTTTAACATAGAAAACTTACCGTTGGCTCTCGATTCTAATCTATCACTCCGATTTGCAAACGGATTTCACTGAAGCTGTAACTTTCATCCCAGAACATAGTTTAGGGGCCATTACCTCTTCAACTATAGTCATTTTTCTTTCGATTGCAAACGTAACCAGTTTTTCAATGGTGTAATGGTTTAACATAGAAAACTTACCGTTGGCTCTCGATTCTAATCTATCACTCCGATTTGCAAACGGATTTCACTGAAGCTGTAACTTTCATCCCAGAACATAGTTTAGGGGCCATTACCTCTTCAACTATAGTCATTTTTCTTTCGATTGCAAACGTAACCAGTTTTTCAATGGTGTAATGGTTTAACATAGAAAACTTACCGTTGGCTCTCGATTCTAATCTATCACTCCGATTTGCAAACGGATTTCACTGAAGCTGTAACTTTCATCCCAGAACATAGTTTAGGGGCCATTACCTCTTCAACTATAGTCATTTTTCTTTCGATTGCAAACGTAACCAGTTTTTCAATGGTGTAATGGTTTAACATAGAAAACTTACCGTTGGCTCTCGATTCTAATCTATCACTCCGATTTGCAAACGGATTTCACTGAAGCTGTAACTTTCATCCCAGAACATAGTTTAGGGGCCATTACCTCTTCAACTATAGTCATTTTTCTTTCGATTGCAAACGTAACCAGTTTTTCAATGGTGTAATGGTTTAACATAGAAAACTTACCGTTGGCTCTCGATTCTAATCTATCACTCCGATTTGCAAACGGATTTCACTGAAGCTGTAACTTTCATCCCAGAACATAGTTTAGGGGCCATTACCTCTTCAACTATAGTCATTTTTCTTTCGATTGCAAACGTAACCAGTTTTTCAATGGTGTAATGGTTTAACATAGAAAACTTACCGTTGGCTCTCGATTCTAATCTATCACTCCGATTTGCAAACGGATTTCACTGAAGCTGTAACTTTCATCCCAGAACATAGTTTAGGGGCCATTACCTCTTCAACTATAGTCATTTTTCTTTCGATTGCAAACGTAACCAGTTTTTCAATGGTGTAATGGTTTAACATAGAAAACTTACCGTTGGCTCTCGATTCTAATCTATCACTCCGATTTGCAAACGGATTTCACTGAAGCTGTAACTTTCATCCAAGAACATAGTTTAGGGGCCATTACCTCTTCAACTATAGTCATTTTTCTTTCGATTGCAAACGTAACCAGTTTTTCAATGGTGTAATGGTTTAACATAGAAAACTTACCGTTGGCTCTCGATTCTAATCTATCACTCCGATTTGCAAACGGATTTCACTGAAGCTGTAACTTTCATCCCAGAACATAGTTTAGGGGCCATTACCTCTTCAACTATAGTCATTTTTCTTTCGATTGCAAACGTAACCAGTTTTTCAATGGTGTAATGGTTTAACATAGAAAACTTACCGTTGGCTCTCGATTCTAATCTATCACTCCGATTTGCAAACGGATTTCACTGAAGCTGTAACTTTCATCCAAGAACATAGTTTAGGGGCCATTACCTCTTCAACTATAGTCATTTTTCTTTCGATTGCAAACGTAACCAGTTTTTCAATGGTGTAATGGTTTAACATAGAAAACTTACCGTTGGCTCTCGATTCTAATCTATCACTCCGATTTGCAAACGGATTTCACTGAAGCTGTAACTTTCATCCCAGAACATAGTTTAGGGGCCATTACCTCTTCAACTATAGTCATTTTTCTTTCGATTGCAAACGTAACCAGTTTTTCAATGGTGTAATGGTTTAACATAGAAAACTTACCGTTGGCTCTCGATTCTAATCTATCACTCCGATTTGCAAACGGATTTCACTGAAGCTGTAACTTTCATCCCAGAACATAGTTTAGGGGCCATTACCTCTTCAACTATAGTCATTTTTCTTTCGATTGCAAACGTAACCAGTTTTTCAATGGTGTAATGGTTTAACATAGAAAACTTACCGTTGGCTCTCGATTCTAATCTATCACTCCGATTTGCAAACGGATTTCACTGAAGCTGTAACTTTCATCCCAGAACATAGTTTAGGGGCCATTACCTCTTCAACTATAGTCATTTTTCTTTCGATTGCAAACGTAACCAGTTTTTCAATGGTGTAATGGTTTAACATAGAAAACTTACCGTTGGCTCTCGATTCTAATCTATCACTCCGATTTGCAAACGGATTTCACTGAAGCTGTAACTTTCATCCCAGAACATAGTTTAGGGGCCATTACCTCTTCAACTATAGTCATTTTTCTTTCGATTGCAAACGTAACCAGTTTTTCAATGGTGTAATGGTCTAACATAGAAAACTTACCGTTGGCTCTCGATTCTAATCTATCACTCCGATTTGCAAACGGATTTCACTGAAGCTGTAACTTTCATCCCAGAACATAGTTTAGGGGCCATTACCTCTTCAACTATAGTCATTTTTCTTTCGATTGCAAACGTAACCAGTTTTTCAATGGTGTAATGGTTTAACATAGAAAACTTACCTTTGGCTCTCGATTCTAATCTATCACTCCGATTTGCAAACGGATTTCACTGAAGCTGTAACTTTCATCCCAGAACATAGTTTAGGGGCCATTACCTCTTCAACTATAGTCATTTTTCTTTCGATTGCAAACGTAACCAGTTTTTCAATGGTGTAATGGTTTAACATAGAAAACTTACCGTTGGCTCTCGATTCTAATCTATCACTCCGATTTGCAAACGGATTTCACTGAAGCTGTAACTTTCATCCCAGAACATAGTTTAGGGGCCATTACCTCTTCAACTATAGTCATTTTTCTTTCGATTGCAAACGTAACCAGTTTTTCAATGGTGTAATGGTTTAACATAGAAAACTTACCGTTGGCTCTCGATTCTAATCTATCACTCCGATTTGCAAACGGATTTCACTGAAGCTGTAACTTTCATCCCAGAACATAGTTTAGGGGCCATTACCTCTTCAACTATAGTCATTTTTCTTTCGATTGCAAACGTAACCAGTTTTTCAATGGTGTAATGGTTTAACATAGAAAACTTACCGTTGGCTCTCGATTCTAATCTATCACTCCGATTTGCAAACGGATTTCACTGAAGCTGTAACTTTCATCCCAGAACATAGTTTAGGGGCCATTACCTCTTCAACTATAGTCATTTTTCTTTCGATTGCAAACGTAACCAGTTTTTCAATGGTGTAATGGTTTAACATAGAAAACTTACCGTTGGCTCTCGATTCTAATCTATCACTCCGATTTGCAAACGGATTTCACTGAAGCTGTAACTTTCATCCCAGAACATAGTTTAGGGGCCATTACCTCTTCAACTATAGTCATTTTTCTTTCGATTGCAAACGTAACCAGTTTTTCAATGGTGTAATGGTTTAACATAGAAAACTTACCGTTGGCTCTCGATTCTAATCTATCACTCCGATTTGCAAACGGATTTCACTGAAGCTGTAACTTTCATCCCAGAACATAGTTTAGGGGCCATTACCTCTTCAACTATAGTCATTTTTCTTTCGATTGCAAACGTAACCAGTTTTTCAATGGTGTAATGGTTTAACATAGAAAACTTACCGTTGGCTCTCGATTCTAATCTATCACTCCGATTTGCAAACGGATTTCACTGAAGCTGTAACTTTCATCCCAGAACATAGTTTAGGGGCCATTACCTCTTCAACTATAGTCATTTTTCTTTCGATTGCAAACGCAACCAGTTTTTCAATGGTGTAATGGTTTAACATAGAAAACTTACCGTTGGCTCTCGATTCTAATCTATCACTCCGATTTGCAAACGGATTTCACTGAAGCTGTAACTTTCATCCCAGAACATAGTTTAGGGGCCATTACCTCTTCAACTATAGTCATTTTTCTTTCGATTGCAAACGCAACCAGTTTTTCAATGGTGTAATGGTTTAACATAGAAAACTTACCGTTGGCTCTCGATTCTAATCTATCACTCCGATTTGCAAACGGATTTCACTGAAGCTGTAACTTTCATCCCAGAACATAGTTTAGGGGCCATTACCTCTTCAACTATAGTTATTTTTCTTTCGATTGCAAACGTAACCAGTTTTTCAATGGTGTAATGGTTTAACATAGAAAGAGGGGCGTGGCTACGCAGCGGAGCGAGATGGAGGTCTGAGCCTGCAGCTCCCGCTGTGAACACCTTAATATAGCAACTTACAGCGATTCCTGAAGCCCCAAAATACACTCAAAGGTGGGTGAAGGTACCAGGATGACACAGGACTGGCGAAAAGTGGTTTATAATCAGCCAAAACGCGGATCTGCAGTCCCAAAGCGTCTCTCTGCCTTCTTCATGGAAGAAAACCAAGATGGCGCCGCCCAGCTCAGGCCCAGCCAGCGCCATGAGGCTGACCATCTGAATCCCTCACCGCTCACACAGAGGAACAGGTACAGCGTTTTGTACACTCCACCTGGGAGGATTAACAGGAGAGACAGAGCTGACACGCTGGAGGAGTATGATGATGAGGGCAATGTTGCCCACACTACCTCCGCAGATGGCAGGGAACGCAGCCCGCTGAAGACCCCACAGGCTCTCAGAGCACAGGCTGCTCCAGCCCAGCATAACACCGCTGACTCTAAGGTAGGAACTATGCAGCATTCTACCCCTCACCCAGCCGCTCCGCCGACCCATCCATCCATCCATCCCCCTGCATCCATCCATCCCCCTGCAGCAGCATGTCCCCCTGATGCAGAAGATCTTTTCAGCTCCCTGGCATCAGTCCCTGCCTCAGATCAGCCCATCTCCCAGCAGTTTTTTAAGTCCTTCATGATGTCTTTTTGCAAGATGATGACAGACAATAACAGTGGAGTGAGAAATGATCTCCAAGTGATGGCAGGCAACATAGACTCATTTGCACAGGAGACTGATCACAGGATCACCAGGCTAGAAAATAAGATGCAAGAGATGTCCCTAGCTTACAATACACTGGTGGACTCTCATAAGAATCTCCAGACAGAAAACAAATGGATGAAGGAGAAAATAGCTGATGGGGAGGACAGAAACAGACGGAACAATATTAAAATTAGAGGGGTCCCTGAGTCTGTTGCAAATGATCAGCTTAAAGAATATGTGGCTGACATCATCTATATTAACTATCTCATTTATTTGATTTAATACAACTGTTATAATTTCATTCCTGTACAATTGTAATATTCATAATTATACATTAATATCTATCACTTTTATATTATTTGTACACAAAGTATTGTATAACATGCCCAACATTTCTTTATAACTGTTTGTTGACTGTAATGTTATAATTTGAAAAATTCCAATAAAAATTATTGATATTGGTTTAACATAGAAAACTTACCGTTGGCTCTCGATTCTAATCTATCACTCCGATTTGCAAACGGATTTCACTGAAGCTGTAACTTTCATCCCAGAACATAGTTTAGGGGCCATTACCTCTTCAACTATAGTCATTTTTCTTTCGATTGCAAACGTAACCAGTTTTTCAATGGTGTAATGGTTTAACATAGAAAACTTACCGTTGGCTCTCGATTCTAATCTATCACTCCGATTTGCAAACGGATTTCACTGAAGCTGTAACTTTCATCCCAGAACATAGTTTAGGGGCCATTACCTCTTCAACTATAGTCATTTTTCTTTCGATTGCAAACGTAACCAGTTTTTCAATGGTGTAATGGTTTAACATAGAAAACTTACCGTTGGCTCTCGATTCTAATCTATCACTCCGATTTGCAAACGGATTTCACTGAAGCTGTAACTTTCATCCCAGAACATAGTTTAGGGGCCATTACCTCTTCAACTATAGTCATTTTTCTTTCGATTGCAAACGTAACCAGTTTTTCAATGGTGTAATGGTTTAACATAGAAAACTTACCGTTGGCTCTCGATTCTAATCTATCACTCCGATTTGCAAACGGATTTCACTGAAGCTGTAACTTTCATCCCAGAACATAGTTTAGGGGCCATTACCTCTTCAACTATAGTCATTTTTCTTTCGATTGCAAACGTAACCAGTTTTTCAATGGTGTAATGGTTTAACATAGAAAACTTACCGTTGGCTCTCGATTCTAATCTATCACTCCGATTTGCAAACGGATTTCACTGAAGCTGTAACTTTCATCCCAGAACATAGTTTAGGGGCCATTACCTCTTCAACTATAGTCATTTTTCTTTCGATTGCAAACGTAACCAGTTTTTCAATGGTGTAATGGTTTAACATAGAAAACTTACCGTTGGCTCTCGATTCTAATCTATCACTCCGATTTGCAAACGGATTTCACTGAAGCTGTAACTTTCATCCCAGAACATAGTTTAGGGGCCATTACCTCTTCAACTATAGTCATTTTTCTTTCGATTGCAAACGTAACCAGTTTTTCAATGGTGTAATGGTTTAACATAGAAAACTTACCGTTGGCTCTCGATTCTAATCTATCACTCCGATTTGCAAACGGATTTCACTGAAGCTGTAACTTTCATCCCAGAACATAGTTTAGGGGCCATTACCTCTTCAACTATAGTCATTTTTCTTTCGATTGCAAACGTAACCAGTTTTTCAATGGTGTAATGGTTTAACATAGAAAACTTACCGTTGGCTCTCGATTCTAATCTATCACTCCGATTTGCAAACGGATTTCACTGAAGCTGTAACTTTCATCCCAGAACATAGTTTAGGGGCCATTACCTCTTCAACTATAGTCATTTTTCTTTCGATTGCAAACGTAACCAGTTTTTCAATGGTGTAATGGTTTAACATAGAAAACTTACCGTTGGCTCTCGATTCTAATCTATCACTCCGATTTGCAAACGGATTTCACTGAAGCTGTAACTTTCATCCCAGAACATAGTTTAGGGGCCATTACCTCTTCAACTATAGTCATTTTTCTTTCGATTGCAAACGTAACCAGTTTTTCAATGGTGTAATGGTTTAACATAGAAAACTTACCGTTGGCTCTCGATTCTAATCTATCACTCCGATTTGCAAACGGATTTCACTGAAGCTGTAACTTTCATCCCAGAACATAGTTTAGGGGCCATTACCTCTTCAACTATAGTCATTTTTCTTTCGATTGCAAACGTAACCAGTTTTTCAATGGTGTAATGGTTTAACATAGAAAACTTACCGTTGGCTCTCGATTCTAATCTATCACTCCGATTTGCAAACGGATTTCACTGAAGCTGTAACTTTCATCCCAGAACATAGTTTAGGGGCCATTACCTCTTCAACTATAGTCATTTTTCTTTCGATTGCAAACGTAACCAGTTTTTCAATGGTGTAATGGTTTAACATAGAAAACTTACCGTTGGCTCTCGATTCTAATCTATCACTCCGATTTGCAAACGGATTTCACTGAAGCTGTAACTTTCATCCCAGAACATAGTTTAGGGGCCATTACCTCTTCAACTATAGTCATTTTTCTTTCGATTGCAAACGTAACCAGTTTTTCAATGGTGTAATGGTTTAACATAGAAAACTTACCGTTGGCTCTCGATTCTAATCTATCACTCCGATTTGCAAACGGATTTCACTGAAGCTGTAACTTTCATCCCAGAACATAGTTTAGGGGCCATTACCTCTTCAACTATAGTCATTTTTCTTTCGATTGCAAACGTAACCAGTTTTTCAATGGTGTAATGGTTTAACATAGAAAACTTACCGTTGGCTCTCGATTCTAATCTATCACTCCGATTTGCAAACGGATTTCACTGAAGCTGTAACTTTCATCCCAGAACATAGTTTAGGGGCCATTACCTCTTCAACTATAGTCATTTTTCTTTCGATTGCAAACGTAACCAGTTTTTCAATGGTGTAATGGTTTAACATAGAAAACTTACCGTTGGCTCTCGATTCTAATCTATCACTCCGATTTGCAAACGGATTTCACTGAAGCTGTAACTTTCATCCCAGAACATAGTTTAGGGGCCATTACCTCTTCAACTATAGTCATTTTTCTTTCGATTGCAAACGTAACCAGTTTTTCAATGGTGTAATGGTTTAACATAGAAAACTTACCGTTGGCTCTCGATTCTAATCTATCACTCCGATTTGCAAACGGATTTCACTGAAGCTGTAACTTTCATCCCAGAACATAGTTTAGGGGCCATTACCTCTTCAACTATAGTCATTTTTCTTTCGATTGCAAACGTAACCAGTTTTTCAATGGTGTAATGGTTTAACATAGAAAACTTACCGTTGGCTCTCGATTCTAATCTATCACTCCGATTTGCAAACGGATTTCACTGAAGCTGTAACTTTCATCCCAGAACATAGTTTAGGGGCCATTACCTCTTCAACTATAGTCATTTTTCTTTCGATTGCAAACGTAACCAGTTTTTCAATGGTGTAATGGTTTAACATAGAAAACTTACCGTTGGCTCTCGATTCTAATCTATCACTCCGATTTGCAAACGGATTTCACTGAAGCTGTAACTTTCATCCCAGAACATAGTTTAGGGGCCATTACCTCTTCAACTATAGTCATTTTTCTTTCGATTGCAAACGTAACCAGTTTTTCAATGGTGTAATGGTTTAACATAGAAAACTTACCGTTGGCTCTCGATTCTAATCTATCACTCCGATTTGCAAACGGATTTCACTGAAGCTGTAACTTTCATCCCAGAACATAGTTTAGGGGCCATTACCTCTTCAACTATAGTCATTTTTCTTTCGATTGCAAACGTAACCAGTTTTTCAATGGTGTAATGGTTTAACATAGAAAACTTACCGTTGGCTCTCGATTCTAATCTATCACTCCGATTTGCAAACGGATTTCACTGAAGCTGTAACTTTCATCCCAGAACATAGTTTAGGGGCCATTACCTCTTCAACTATAGTCATTTTTCTTTCGATTGCAAACGTAACCAGTTTTTCAATGGTGTAATGGCTTAACATAGAAAACTTACCGTTGGCTCTCGATTCTAATCTATCACTCCGATTTGCAAACGGATTTCACTGAAGCTGTAACTTTCATCCCAGAACATAGTTTAGGGGCCATTACCTCTTCAACTATAGTCATTTTTCTTTCGATTGCAAACGTAACCAGTTTTTCAATGGTGTAATGGTTTAACATAGAAGGGGCGTGGCTACGCAGCAGAGCTGAATGGAGGCTTGATCCCTGAGCTCCTGCTGTGATCACCCTTTAGAGCGACCTAAAGCAACCCAGAAAGCCCCAAAACAGCACTAAAAGGTGGGTGAACATCCCAGGATGGCTTCAGGCTACCGGAGAGTGTCTCAAAGACAGCAGAAACAGAGCAATTCAGTCCCCAGGAAGCTCTCCACGTTCTTTACTGAGGAAAACCAAGATGGCGCCGGCCATTACAGGCCCAGCCTGCATCAGGAGGCTAACTACAGGACCCCTCCACCGCTAGACCAGAGGAACAGGTACAGCCTTTTATTCACTCCCCAGGGAAGGAGAGACAGAGCGGACATACTGGAGGAGGAAAGTGAGGAGGAATATGGCATGCGGAGATCGGCAGAGGACAACAGAGAGCGAAGCCCGCTGAAGACGCCACAAACTTCCGGATTACAACGCGATTCCGTACGGAAATCCGACTATATACGAAAATTCGAATCCGACCGCATACGGAAATCCGAATCTGGAGACCCCAAGGTAGGACTCACACCGCACTCTACTCCTAGCCCATCTGAACAGCAGTCCCACCCAACCACCTATCCCGAACAGCAGACGCTCGCTGAGCAACAACCTCATCCACCCATCCATCCATCCCCAACTGCACAACGTCACCCACCAGAAAACATATTTAGCACACTGGCCGCATTCCCTGCATCTGAAGAACCTATGTCACAGCAATTCTTCAAAAACTTTATGCTCTCCTTCAGCCAGATGCTAAGTGACAATATTACAGGCACCAGAGCAGACCTAAACGCACTCGCAGGCAATGTTGAGGTATTCGCTGCTGACACAGACCAGAGGATCTGCCTACTGGAAAATAAGGTGATTGAAATGTCCAAAAATTATAATGTCCTGGTGGATGCACATAAACAACTAGCGGATGAGAACAAGTGGATGAAGGAAAAGATAGCAGATGGGGAAGACAGAAACAGGAGGAATAACATAAAAATAAGAGGGGTCCCTGAAACTGTCGCCAATGACCAGCTGAATGCTTATGTAGCAGACATCCTACACGCCACACTTCCTGACCTCAATCAAAGTGAGCTCACAGTGGATAGGGCCCACAGACTTCCCAAACCGGCCCATCTAGGAAAGAACCTACCAAGAGACGTCATAACAAGGATCCATTTCTTTCATGTCAAGGAGAAGTTACTGGCGGCAACAAGAGAGGGAAAGAAACTTCCAGGAGAGTACAAAGACCTTTCCCTGTTCCAGGATCTATCTCAGGCTACATTGAAAACCAGAAGAGACTTCTCACAGGTGACAACTACACTGAGGTACAGAAAGATTCCTTACAATTGGGGGTTCCCCCCCAAACTGATAATTTTTGACCATGGTACCACACACATTGTTAAAACCCCTGATGAAGGCCTTGATTTGCTGGCCAAGTGGGAGATCCCTGTTTTCATCCCAAGAGATCCAGTCAGAGACAGATCATTCCGCCCTCCTATCTCTCCCAAGCCGAGACAACTCCCAACATCGATGGACACCACCCCACCTTTGAACGTAGAAGAACAACTCAAAGCTGGGGAAGCCACGGGTACCACCTGAACTATGGGTGATCCCCCACGGAACTTTCCCCCAACTAGACTTACCCCCTTAGGAATTCCTTTCCTGTAGGTGGTCAGTCACACTGGACGTCCACACCGGTGGACACTGACCGTAAGGTCATTGACTGTTTTTTGGAAGTTTAGACTTCCTGTTCTTTTTCTGTACTTCCTATTAAGTTTATTGTTATAGTTATTTCTTATCCTTTCTCTACCCCTCTTTAAGGAGTAGAGACACAGGGTTGGGTCAATTTAAGGGGGGTACGCACGGGTAGAACCGGATGCCTCTGCGTGCCCACCTCGGCCTTACCCTGACTTCTCTTCTGTTTCCTTTATTATTTTTTATTAGTATTAAGGTTTGCACACTGTCATGTCCACTAACTAAACTCTTTTTCCTCAGAGCCGAGATATATGGACGTTCTGGTAAGATAAGGTTTTATGATAACAACTCATGTTTTCTGCTTTTTCTATTTTATCTGTTTGATAAAGGGGACGTTTGCTTCATAGGTATTTTACAGCATAATATGAGGTATCATGAGTGATTGCCAACTTTTGTCTCTGAATGTCAGAGGGTTAAACTCTTATAGGAAAAGATATTTACTAAATAAACTAACCAAAGAACAAAAACCAGACATTATTTGTCTACAAGAAACTCATTTATCAAAAATATCTGCATCTAGATTAAAAATCCACAACTATTCTACGGTTTTCCACTCAACATTCAGAGACAAAAGGAAAGCGGGAGTTTGTATCGCAATCAGGGATACTCTGGGACTGGTGGTGGAGAGGTCACATTGTAGTGAGGACGGTAGATTGGTGATGATTGCTGGGACTATTAACTCCCAAAATTTTACGTTTGCCAATATTTATGCCCCCAATCACCATCAAGTTAAATTTCTTAATAAAACATTCCAAAAAATACAAAAATTCCAAAAAGGTAATTTATTTATAGTAGGAGACATGAACGCAGTAGTCGACCCCCTATTAGACTCAACATCACAAACAAGAAGAGCCCAATCCATACTCCTGCCCTCACTAATCAAGAATGAATTATTTGACACTTGGAGGTGTATTCACCCCAAGGAAAAGGGTTACAGTTTTTATTCGCCAATCTACCAGTCCTTCACTAGGATAGACCATTGTTTAACCGACAGATTCTCTCTACCACTGGTCTCAGACATTACTATTGGTTCAAGAATTTGGTCCGATCACTCCCCTCTCACAGTCAAATTCTACTTAAAAGACGCTTCCCCCAAACAGACCAACTGGAAACTAAACAAATTTCTAATTAACTCAGAACACATTTTTCCCCTTATAAAAAACGAATTGCTGGAATATTTCCACTTTAATGATGCTAGCGTAACCTCCAGGGTCTCCTTATGGAATGCACACAAGGCATTCATGAGAGGAGTTCTCATGAAACAAGGAGCTATACACAAAAAGAAAGTAAGAGAAAAAACAGACCTTTTATTAAACAAAATCAGATCATTGGAAGTGGAGATGTTCAGCAAAAATAAAAAAGGACTGACCAAGGAACTGGAGGAGAGGAGACAGGAGCTGGCAGAGTGTATGTACTATGAGTATGATAAATGGCAGACTAGACTAAGAGAGGATTGGTACCATGGAGGAAACAAAGCTGGTAAAGCAATGGCCCGGAAGATCAAAGGCCAAAGAATTTCCCAAAGAATTTTGAAGATGAAACATCCCCTAACAAAAACAGAAGTGCATCACCCTAAAGATATAGTAGAAGCGTTAGCCAAGTATTATGAAGGCCTATATAATTTAGAATTAGACCCCAACATCCCCTCCCCAACCCCACAAAAAATTGATAAATATTTAGATAAAGTAAACCTCCCCTCACTATCTGATTTTGAAAAGAAATATCTCTCTACCCCCTTTTCCCAAGCTGAAGTAGAAAATGTCATTAACACCTTAAAAAGAGATAAAGCCCCAGGCCCAGATGGTTACATAAACGATTATTATAAAAAATTTGTCAGTATCTTATCCAAGCCCCTAACTAATATGTTTAACGAAATAGCCACCCAACGTAGTTTCCCCAAAGAATCTTTAACCGCCTTCATATCCACTATCCCTAAAGAAGACAAAAACCCTGCAGACCCCAGTAGCTATAGACCTATTTCACTCCTCAATACTGACGTAAAGATATATGCCAAAATTATTGCTAACAGATTATCCCCCCTAATGCCCCAGCTTATTAATTCAGACCAGGTAGGTTTTATTAGAGGTAGGTCAACAAACGACGGCACAAGAAAGGCCCTCGCCATACTCCATCAGATCAAGCTCTGTCGGACGCCTACCCTCCTCGTCTCTTTAGACGCGGAGAAGGCGTTCGACAGAGTTAACTGGCTATATATGTCCAGAGTTCTTTCTAAATTTGGAATACCAGACTTCCTCCATGGTGCCATCCTAGCGTTATATACCTGCCCATCCGCTTGTGTTGCCTCTTCTGGCTCTGTCTCCTCACCTTTTAACATCACCAATGGTACCCGCCAGGGTTGTCCTCTCTCCCCCTTAATTTTTAATTTGACATTGGAACCCCTTGCACAAAAAATTAGAAATAATCCCAATATCCACGGTATTAAGATTGGTAACTATTCCACTAAATTAGGCCTCTACGCAGACGATGTGATACTATTTATCCAAAAACCCTCGATATCACTGCCAAATGCAACAGAGGAACTTGTTGAGTTCTCAACAGTATCATATTACAAGCTCAATGAGCAAAAGACGGTCATTCTCCCTTGCTTCATACCTGCTAAGATGAAAGAAACTCTTAAGCAGTCCTGCCAGTACACCTGGAACGAGAAATCCATTAAATATCTTGGTATCCAGCTCACCCCAACCATTGCACAGATTTATAGAGAAAACTACGGCCCTTGGTTATCCAAAATTAAAGATAAGTTAGAATCCCTTTCCAAAGTAGAATTTTCATGGCTAGGTAGAATTGCAGCATTCAAAATGATGATCCTTCCCCAACTCCTCTACCTGTTCCGGAATCTCCCAATAAGAGTTCCCCAAAAATTCTTCACAGAATTACAAAAACAATTAAATCAATATTTTCTAAGAAACAGAAAGGCCAGGTTCTCCAATAAAATATTAACATCACACATCTCCAATATGGGTCTAGGTGCACCAAATGTGGAACTTTATTACAAGGCCACAGTTCTGGACCAATCCAGGTCAATCTGGACAAAAGATTCCACAAAACAATGGGTTGTTATTGAGGAAGAGCAACTACCACTAAAATCATTCAGAGAGTTTCTAGAATCCAGATTGACCTGGAAAATCCAACAACATATCCAGAACCCTGTCACTGCCAACTCTCTTAGACTATGGAAAGAACTAACTAACTTGAGCAAAAACGAGACGATGGCAGTGACAGTACCAACTTCCCTAGACACTTTGCATGCAGCTATAAAGAACTTGAATTTGGAGACCTGGACTGACCATGGATTAAAATCCATAGAAGATCTGTTGGGAGATTCCGGAATAAGATCCTTTGAAGACTTAACAGAAACATATGGAATCCCATCAACAGAGAAACCCACCTATGATAGAGTAGCTAGATTTTTTAATAAACATCCTTATACCCCCATCACCTTAGAACCCAAAATTATAAAACTCATTCAATTAGAAAACACTCATTTAAAAGGAACCTCAATATTTTATAGAACTTTACTAGACCTAAAAGAAACTTTCCCAAAATGGCAACTAACCAGGTGGCAGGACTGGCTGGGAGATGAAGCTGAAGTGGGTGTGGAGGAATGGGAGATGGCCGTCAAAGCACTCAAAAAGGTTTCTCACTGTGTGGGACACCATGAGAGTTTACTTAAAAGCATTTGGCGGTGGTATCTAACCCCCGAAAAGATAAGTAAATTTGATACCCATACATCCCCCCTGTGTTGGAGGGGCTGCAACCTGGCGGGTACCATGGAACATATCCTTTGGGAGTGCCCCAAGCTCCAGAACATGTGGAAAGATATTGGGACCTTTCTCCAACAACTCCCAATGTCTTTACAAACTATCCCCCCAGGCTTAGCGGTGTTAAATTTGGGTGCTCATTCTCTTCCCCCTCAGGAAAGAATGATCATCACTCATGTATTTATAGTGGTGAGAGGATTGTTAGCTTTATACTGGAAATCCCCCTACATACCAACTTTGGAGGAAATCCTCAGAAGAGTAGAGTCCAATCTTTTGGCCGAAAAGGCCTGGTCCATCAGGTGTGGAAATGTAAATTCCTTTCTTAAGAAAGCCGCTCTCTGGCCAACAGTTTATTTGAGTTCCAAACTATCAGATTTTTAAACAATCTCACTTCTCTTCCTTATGTGACATCAGGATAAGTGTGTATATTACTCGTATGATCTTACCAGCACCTCCATCCCATTTGGTTCATCCTATATCTCTATTTTTCTTCTAAAAGCTCTAAATTATCTGGACATGACAGTGTGCATAGTAGAGTAGTTGAATAGAATAGGTTAGGTTTAGGTTTAGGTTTAGGTAGTTAGTAATCAGTATTGTACATCAACATAATATTTGGAATCCCAACCAAACAACCATACGACATAGGAAGTCACCCCCATGCATTGCCTATTCCTGGTGTGCAACCTGAGGCAATATGGTAAACCTGTATATGGGTCTTACTCCCTGGGATCTATGTGGAGGGTTAGTCCCTCATTTCCCAGGTTGAGAGAGACCTGCTAATCACAAAATCTACTTCCACCATCTTGCCATGCACACCTTGAGTAGGGGCTACTTCCCCTTCATAATCATTTCTCTGATTTCTACATGTCAAATGAATATTTGGCATTTAGACTAACCAATTGACCCCAATCCAAGTAGTCAGATGTGTCAGTCATTATAACCAAACATTACGAACTCCAACACAATTGCAGTATACCATATTTAACAATAATTTAACAATTTTTTGATTTACAAGACCCCACAGGGAATCAGAAACCCATAGTATACAATTTAAAATAATTAAAACAACTTTGTATAAATTAATACTAAAATAATACACAATGATAGTACTCAATGATAGTTGGAAAAATTAAACATAGCTCAACATAAGAATATGAGAAATTGTTTAGAACACATTATACGCATTTACGCGCTATTCGACAATGCTCATTGCATATAATGTACAATCACTACAAGTAGCTACATATCAAATACGCGTTCTAAACCGGTTCTACGCGTATTTTCCCAAACAATTAGATACCTCCACTATCCCCCCCCAAGGTAAAACTTTAATAACTCAATACTTTATTACCCCTCCTTAACTATTCTCTTCTTTTTTCTTATGAAGGTTATAAAGATTTATGTACATATTTTCATTTCATACTATACTTTGTACCAATAAAGATAAGTCTTCTTAAAAACAACTAGAAACATCTGCTCAAAAAACAAATGTAAGTAATCTACATCAATGCTCAATTTCAATTTTACTGCAATTGATCTGCATTTGATTTCTGATATGCCTATCTACTTGTTTTTACACTCACTGTTAAAATTTGAAAATTCCAATAAAAATACTATTGTTACTGGTTTAACATAGAAAACTTACCGTTGGCTCTCGATTCTAATCTATCACTCCGATTTGCAAACGGATTTCACTGAAGCTGTAACTTTCATCCCAGAACATAGTTTAGGGGCCATTACCTCTTCAACTATAGTCATTTTTCTTTCGATTGCAAACGTAACCAGTTTTTCAATGGTGTAATGGTTTAACATAGAAAACTTACCGTTGGCTCTCGATTCTAATCTATCACTCCGATTTGCAAACGGATTTCACTGAAGCTGTAACTTTCATCCCAGAACATAGTTTAGGGGCCATTACCTCTTCAACTATAGTCATTTTTCTTTCGATTGCAAACGTAACCAGTTTTTCAATGGTGTAATGGTTTAACATAGAAAACTTACCGTTGGCTCTCGATTCTAATCTATCACTCCGATTTGCAAACGGATTTCACTGAAGCTGTAACTTTCATCCCAGAACATAGTTTAGGGGCCATTACCTCTTCAACTATAGTCATTTTTCTTTCGATTGCAAACGTAACCAGTTTTTCAATGGTGTAATGGTTTAACATAGAAAACTTACCGTTGGCTCTCGATTCTAATCTATCACTCCGATTTGCAAACGGATTTCACTGAAGCTGTAACTTTCATCCCAGAACATAGTTTAGGGGCCATTACCTCTTCAACTATAGTCATTTTTCTTTCGATTGCAAACGTAACCAGTTTTTCAATGGTGTAATGGTTTAACATAGAAAACTTACCGTTGGCTCTCGATTCTAATCTATCACTCCGATTTGCAAACGGATTTCACTGAAGCTGTAACTTTCATCCCAGAACATAGTTTAGGGGCCATTACCTCTTCAACTATAGTCATTTTTCTTTCGATTGCAAACGTAACCAGTTTTTCAATGGTGTAATGGTTTAACATAGAAAACGTACTGTTGGCTCTCGATTCTAATCTATCACTCCGATTTGCAAACGGATTTCACTGAAGCTGTAACTTTCATCCCAGAACATAGTTTAGGGGCCATTACCTCTTCAACTATAGTCATTTTTCTTTCGATTGCAAACGTAACCAGTTTTTCAATGGTGTAATGGTTTAACATAGAAAACTTACCGTTGGCTCTCGATTCTAATCTATCACTCCGATTTGCAAACGGATTTCACTGAAGCTGTAACTTTCATCCCAGAACATAGTTTAGGGGCCATTACCTCTTCAACTATAGTCATTTTTCTTTCGATTGCAAACGTAACCAGTTTTTCAATGGTGTAATGGTTTAACATAGAAAACTTACCGTTGGCTCTCGATTCTAATCTATCACTCCGATTTGCAAACGGATTTCACTGAAGCTGTAACTTTCATCCCAGAACATAGTTTAGGGGCCATTACCTCTTCAACTATAGTCATTTTTCTTTCGATTGCAAACGTAACCAGTTTTTCAATGGTGTAATGGTTTAACATAGAAAACTTACTGTTGGCTCTCGATTCTAATCTATCACTCCGATTTGCAAACGGATTTCACTGAAGCTGTAACTTTCATCCCAGAACATAGTTTAGGGGCCATTACCTCTTCAACTATAGTCATTTTTCTTTCGATTGCAAACGTAACCAGTTTTTCAATGGTGTAATGGTTTAACATAGAAAACTTACCGTTGGCTCTCGATTCTAATCTATCACTCCGATTTGCAAACGGATTTCACTGAAGCTGTAACTTTCATCCCAGAACATAGTTTAGGGGCCATTACCTCTTCAACTATAGTCATTTTTCTTTCGATTGCAAACGTAACCAGTTTTTCAATGGTGTAATGGTTTAACATAGAAAACTTACCGTTGGCTCTCGATTCTAATCTATCACTCCGATTTGCAAACGGATTTCACTGAAGCTGTAACTTTCATCCCAGAACATAGTTTAGGGGCCATTACCTCTTCAACTATAGTCATTTTTCTTTCGATTGCAAACGTAACCAGTTTTTCAATGGTGTAATGGTTTAACATAGAAAACTTACCGTTGGCTCTCGATTCTAATCTATCACTCCGATTTGCAAACGGATTTCACTGAAGCTGTAACTTTCATCCCAGAACATAGTTTAGGGGCCATTACCTCTTCAACTATAGTCATTTTTCTTTCGATTGCAAACGTAACCAGTTTTTCAATGGTGTAATGGTTTAACATAGAAAACTTACCGTTGGCTCTCGATTCTAATCTATCACTCCGATTTGCAAACGGATTTCACTGAAGCTGTAACTTTCATCCCAGAACATAGTTTAGGGGCCATTACCTCTTCAACTATAGTCATTTTTCTTTCGATTGCAAACGTAACCAGTTTTTCAATGGTGTAATGGTTTAACATAGAAAACTTACCGTTGGCTCTCGATTCTAATCTATCACTCCGATTTGCAAACGGATTTCACTGAAGCTGTAACTTTCATCCCAGAACATAGTTTAGGGGCCATTACCTCTTCAACTATAGTCATTTTTCTTTCGATTGCAAACGTAACCAGTTTTTCAATGGTGTAATGGTTTAACATAGAAAACTTACCGTTGGCTCTCGATTCTAATCTATCACTCCGATTTGCAAACGGATTTCACTGAAGCTGTAACTTTCATCCCAGAACATAGTTTAGGGGCCATTACCTCTTCAACTATAGTCATTTTTCTTTCGATTGCAAACGTAACCAGTTTTTCAATGGTGTAATGGTTTAACATAGAAAACTTACCGTTGGCTCTCGATTCTAATCTATCACTCCGATTTGCAAACGGATTTCACTGAAGCTGTAACTTTCATCCCAGAACATAGTTTAGGGGCCATTACCTCTTCAACTATAGTCATTTTTCTTTCGATTGCAAACGTAACCAGTTTTTCAATGGTGTAATGGTTTAACATAGAAAACTTACCGTTGCCTCTCGATTCTAATCTATCACTCCGATTTGCAAACGGATTTCACTGAAGCTGTAACTTTCATCCCAGAACATAGTTTAGGGGCCATTACCGCTTCAACTATAGTCATTTTTCTTTCGATTGCAAACGTAACCAGTTTTTCAATGGTGTAATGGTTTAACATAGAAAACTTACCGTTGGCTCTCGATTCTAATCTATCACTCCGATTTGCAAACGGATTTCACTGAAGCTGTAACTTTCATCCCAGAACATAGTTTAGGGGCCATTACCTCTTCAACTATAGTCATTTTTCTTTCGATTGCAAACGTAACCAGTTTTTCAATGGTGTAATGGTTTAACATAGAAAACTTACCGTTGGCTCTCGATTCTAATCTATCACTCCGATTTGCAAACGGATTTCACTGAAGCTGTAACTTTCATCCCAGAACATAGTTTAGGGGCCATTACCTCTTCAACTATAGTCATTTTTCTTTCGATTGCAAACGTAACCAGTTTTTCAATGGTGTAATGGTTTAACATAGAAAACTTACCGTTGGCTCTCGATTCTAATCTATCACTCCGATTTGCAAACGGATTTCACTGAAGCTGTAACTTTCATCCCAGAACATAGTTTAGGGGCCATTACCTCTTCAACTATTGTCATTTTTCTTTCGATTGCAAACGTAACCAGTTTTTCAATGGTGTAATGGTTTAACATAGAAAACTTACCGTTGGCTCTCGATTCTAATCTATCACTCCAATTTGCAAACGGATTTCACTGAAGCTGTAACTTTCATCCCAGAACATAGTTTAGGGGCCATTACCTCTTCAACTATAGTCATTTTTCTTTCGATTGCAAACGTAACCAGTTTTTCAATGGTGTAATGGTTTAACATAGAAAACTTACCGTTGGCTCTCGATTCTAATCTATCACTCCGATTTGCAAACGGATTTCACTGAAGCTGTAACTTTCATCCCAGAACATAGTTTAGGGGCCATTACCTCTTCAACTATAGTCATTTTTCTTTCGATTGCAAACGTAACCAGTTTTTCAATGGTGTAATGGTTTAACATAGAAAACTTACCGTTGCCTCTCGATTCTAATCTATCACTCCGATTTGCTAACGGATTTCACTGAAGCTGTAACTTTCATCCCAGAACATAGTTTAGGGGCCATTACCTCTTCAACTATAGTCATTTTTCTTTCGATTGCAAACGTAACCAGTTTTTCAATGGTGTAATGGTTTAACATAGAAAACTTACCGTTGCCTCTCGATTCTAATCTATCACTCCGATTTGCTAACGGATTTCACTGAAGCTGTAACTTTCATCCCAGAACATAGTTTAGGGGCCATTACCTCTTCAACTATAGTCATTTTTCTTTCGATTGCAAACGTAACCAGTTTTTCAATGGTGTAATGGTTTAACATAGAAAACTTACCGTTGGCTCTCGATTCTAATCTATCACTCCGATTTGCAAACGGATTTCACTGAAGCTGTAACTTTCATCCCAGAACATAGTTTAGGGGCCATTACCTCTTCAACTATAGTCATTTTTCTTTCGATTGCAAACGTAACCAGTTTTTCAATGGTGTAATGGTTTAACATAGAAAACTTACCGTTGGCTCTCGATTCTAATCTATCACTCCGATTTGCAAACGGATTTCACTGAAGCTGTAACTTTCATCCCAGAACATAGTTTAGGGGCCATTACCTCTTCAACTATAGTCATTTTTCTTTCGATTGCAAACGTAACCAGTTTTTCAATGGTGTAATGGTTTAACATAGAAAACTTACCGTTGGCTCTCGATTCTAATCTATCACTCCGATTTGCAAACGGATTTCACTGAAGCTGTAACTTTCATCCCAGAACATAGTTTAGGGGCCATTACCTCTTCAACTATAGTCATTTTTCTTTCGATTGCAAACGTAACCCGTTTTTCAATGGTGTAATGGTTTAACATAGAAAACTTACCGTTGGCTCTCGATTCTAATCTATCACTCCGATTTGCAAACGGATTTCACTGAAGCTGTAACTTTCATCCCAGAACATAGTTTAGGGGCCATTACCTCTTCAACTATAGTCATTTTTCTTTCGATTGCAAACGTAACCAGTTTTTCAATGGTGTAATGGTTTAACATAGAAAACTTACCGTTGGCTCTCGATTCTAATCTATCACTCCGATTTGCAAACGGATTTCACTGAAGCTGTAACTTTCATCCCAGAACATAGTTTAGGGGCCATTACCTCTTCAACTATAGTCATTTTTCTTTCGATTGCAAACGTAACCAGTTTTTCAATGGTGTAATGGTTTAACATAGAAAACTTACCGTTGGCTCTCGATTCTAATCTATCACTCCGATTTGCAAACGGATTTCACTGAAGCTGTAACTTTCATCCCAGAACATAGTTTAGGGGCCATTACCTCTTCAACTATAGTCATTTTTCTTTCGATTGCAAACGTAACCAGTTTTTCAATGGTGTAATGGTTTAACATAGAAAACTTACCGTTGGCCCTCGATTCTAATCTATCACTCCGATTTGCAAACGGATTTCACTGAAGCTGTAACTTTCATCCCAGAACATAGTTTAGGGGCCATTACCTCTTCAACTATAGTCATTTTTCTTTCGATTGCAAACGTAACCAGTTTTTCAATGGTGTAATGGTTTAACATAGAAAACTTACCGTTGGCTCTCGATTCTAATCTATCACTCCGATTTGCAAACGGATTTCACTGAAGCTGTAACTTTCATCCCAGAACATAGTTTAGGGGCCATTACCTCTTCAACTATAGTCATTTTTCTTTCGATTGCAAACGTAACCAGTTTTTCAATGGTGTAATGGTTTAACATAGAAAACTTACCGTTGGCTCTCGATTCTAATCTATCACTCCGATTTGCAAACGGATTTCACTGAAGCTGTAACTTTCATCCCAGAACATAGTTTAGGGGCCATTACCTCTTCAACTATAGTCATTTTTCTTTCGATTGCAAACGTAACCAGTTTTTCAATGGTGTAATGGTTTAACATAGAAAACTTACCGTTGGCTCTCGATTCTAATCTATCACTCCGATTTGCAAACGGATTTCACTGAAGCTGTAACTTTCATCCCAGAACATAGTTTAGGGGCCATTACCTCTTCAACTATAGTCATTTTTCTTTCGATTGCAAACGTAACCAGTTTTTCAATGGTGTAATGGTTTAACATAGAAAACTTACCGTTGGCTCTCGATTCTAATCTATCACTCCGATTTGCAAACGGATTTCACTGAAGCTGTAACTTTCATCCCAGAACATAGTTTAGGGGCCATTACCTCTTCAACTATAGTCATTTTTCTTTCGATTGCAAACGTAACCAGTTTTTCAATGGTGTAATGGTTTAACATAGAAAACTTACCGTTGGCTCTCGATTCTAATCTATCACTCCGATTTGCAAACGGATTTCACTGAAGCTGTAACTTTCATCCCAGAACATAGTTTAGGGGCCATTACCTCTTCAACTATAGTCATTTTTCTTTCGATTGCAAACGTAACCAGTTTTTCAATGGTGTAATGGTTTAACATAGAAAACTTACCGTTGGCTCTCGATTCTAATCTATCACTCCGATTTGCAAACGGATTTCACTGAAGCTGTAACTTTCATCCCAGAACATAGTTTAGGGGCCATTACCTCTTCAACTATAGTCATTTTTCTTTCGATTGCAAACGTAACCAGTTTTTCAATGGTGTAATGGTTTAACATAGAAAACTTACCGTTGGCTCTCGATTCTAATCTATCACTCCGATTTGCAAACGGATTTCACTGAAGCTGTAACTTTCATCCCAGAACATAGTTTAGGGGCCATTACCTCTTCAACTATAGTCATTTTTCTTTCGATTGCAAACGTAACCAGTTTTTCAATGGTGTAATGGTTTAACATAGAAAACTTACCGTTGGCTCTCGATTCTAATCTATCACTCCGATTTGCAAACGGATTTCACTGAAGCTGTAACTTTCATTCCAGAACATAGTTTAGGGGCCATTACCTCTTCAACTATAGTCATTTTTCTTTCGATTGCAAACGTAACCAGTTTTTCAATGGTGTAATGGTTTAACATAGAAAACTTACCGTTGGCTCTCGATTCTAATCTATCACTCCGATTTGCAAACGGATTTCACTGAAGCTGTAACTTTCATCCCAGAACATAGTTTAGGGGCCATTACCTCTTCAACTATAGTCATTTTTCTTTCGATTGCAAACGTAACCAGTTTTTCAATGGTGTAATGGTTTAACATAGAAAACTTACCGTTGGCTCTCGATTCTAATCTATCACTCCGATTTGCAAACGGATTTCACTGAAGCTGTAACTTTCATCCCAGAACATAGTTTAGGGGCCATTACCTCTTCAACTATAGTCATTTTTCTTTCGATTGCAAACGTAACCAGTTTTTCAATGGTGTAATGGTTTAACATAGAAGGGGGCGTGGCCTAGCCACAGAGACTGATGGAAGCCTGAGCCTGCAGCTCTCTGTGACAGACACTAAATTCAGCTACTAAAAGCGTTCCTGACTGCCTCATTTTCAACTTAAAAGGTGGGTGAAGACTTAGAGATGACGCAGGAGTGGAATAAAGCCACAAATCGGAGGAAATCACCTCCTACAACCCCTAAAAGACTGACTGACTTTTCTAGTGAGAGAAACCAAGATGGCCACCGTTATAGGCCTAGCAACAGCACTGAGGAGATTTACAAAACACCTCCACCGCTTGCCCAGAGGAATAGATTTGCTCCCCTATATACCCCCCGACCTAGGGGCATCCCTGAGGACTATGATGAGGTGGAAGATGAATCTGGCGGAGACCGGGAAAGAAGCCCGCTCAAACCGCCAATGCGTACGTACGCATCAAAAAGTACGCATGCCGCTGGCCGCGTTACCATAGCAGCTCTTCCGCATCCCTCTGAACATGCGCATGCGTACGCGGAAAAAAGTACGCGTTCCACTGCCAACACATACGCGTATGCGGAAAAATATACGCGTCCCACAGAACCAAAAGATGACAACAATGAAGATAGAAGGGACGACACAGACCCTCAAACGGAATATAACCTGCAGACTGTACAGAGACCATCAAACACTTTAACGCATCCATCCGAGATACCTGATTCCTTGGCATCTATACCGGCATCGGAACAACTTATCACGCAAAGTTTTTTCAAAAACTTTATGATATCTTTTCATTTGGAAACTAAAAACAATATCTCAAATTTTCAAAGAGATCTACATACAATGGCTGGATTTTTGAATAAATTTGCCGACGACACTGCACAGAGGTTTGAAATGCTTGAAAACAGGATGGAAGAGATGGCTACTGCACACAATGAACTTGTTGAATCGCACAAAGCAGTAATTCAAGAAAATGAATGGTTGAAGAGTAAGGTTGTGGACGCCGAAGATAGGAATCGCAGGAACAATTTAAAGTTAAGAGGTGTTCCTGAAACTGTAGGCAACGATGAACTTAAAGACTATGTGGCCAAAATGTTACACACTACATTTCCTGCACTAAATAAAAGTGAGCTCACTGTGGATAGAGCTCATCGGCTCCCCAAGCCTAGTCATCTGCCTAACCACTTACCCAGGGATGTAATTACGCGAATACATTTTTTCCATGTGAAGGAACTGCTTCTGGGCACCACTAGAGAGGGTAAAAGCTTACCTCCAGAATATAAAGACATCAGATTGTACCAAGACCTTTCACAAGCTACTCTTCAGGCACGACGCAACTTTTCCCAGGTAACTACAACCTTGAGACACAACAAAATAAAGTACTCTTGGGGCTTCCCAATCAAACTTATTGTAAATGACAATGGAATCAAACATGTAGTCAAGTCTCCAAAAGAAGGAAAGGAACTTCTACACAGATGGAACATTCCAGTCTTTATCCCAAGAGAACAGCAGAAAGAAAAGTCATACAGACCTCCGATTGCTCCTAAACCGACTTCAATTAAGCCAAACCCATTCAAACCTTCTCCTGTCCCGATGGACACTACTCAACCACAACAACAACCACCGGAAAAAGAAAAAGAAAAAGAAAAATTGGCTGAGGCAACAGGTGACACTTGAGCATTAGTGTCCAACCACAAACTTATTTCCCCCCACTAGATCTTCTCCCTGGGAGTTTCCCCATTGGAGGACATCTTTTCTGAGTCCACACTGGTGGACATTGTTTTAAATAGGTCCTAGGATCTATTTGTAGGTTACTCTTTTTGTTTCTTGTTTTTCTAAATTTCTAGTTTTTTGCTTTTTTTTCTTTTTCTGAAATTCTTTGTTGGGAGGTCCTTGTGTTCTTTGTTTTATTGGATTAAGGACTAATCCTAGTAGCAGTTATCGAAGGTAGAACCGGATACCTGTGAAGCTGCTACTTGTTTATCTAATTTCTTTGTTGTTTCTTATTTCATTTATTGTTCACTCCCAGGTTGCTGCTCTATTATGGGTACTGTATGCATTTGGATGTTTTACCTAACTTTTTTATTTCCAAACAGGAGTAAGATATGCAGATATTGCAAAGATGTCGTCTATAGATGTTGCACTAAGGAAACTAGTCGGAGAGAAATTCATATATTATATAATTTTTACTTCTTAATCAAATACTCACAGATGTATGGCGCAGAACTTTAAGGTAATGTCTCTTAATGTGAGAGGTCTGAACTCATACCGGAAACGATTCTTGGTCCAAAAATTAATTAAGGAACATAAAATAGATATAATTTGTTTGCAGGAAACCCACCTGAAAAAATTGACAGCAGAAAAATTTAAGATTAATCAGTTTTCAAAAATCTTTCACTCTACTATGAAAAATAATAAAAGAAAGGCAGGTGTCTGTATAGCAGTCAAAGATGGTCTGGGGCTGGTGGTTAAGGAATCCTACTCCAGTGATGACGGACGACTAGTAATAGTTAAAGGAACAATCAATTCTCAAACTTACACATTTGTTAATTTATACTCTCCCAATTCTCATCAGATAAAATTTATAAATAAAAAATTAAAATTGATAACCAAAAAAACAGAGGGAAATTTATTTATATTAGGGGACTTTAATTCTGTTGTTGATCCCCAAATAGACTGCACCTCCAGAACTAGATCAATTCATTCAATTTTACAAAACTCTTTAACAAGCTATGAGCTCTTTGATACGTGGAGATGTATGCATCCTACTGACAAACAATATACATATTACTCTCCAATTCATCAATCATTTACTCGAATTGATTTATGTTTAACCAATGGGTTTTCCTTGCCACTAGTCACAGACATTGAGATTGCCTCTAGAATATGGTCGGACCACTCACCATTATTTGTTACAATACAGCTTAAAAATTCATCCCCACAACAATATATATGGAAATTAAATAAATATACGCTTAATTCTGAACATACTTTCCCCCTAATACAAAAAGAATTGGTAGAATATTTCAAATTTAACAACACAGATGA
Source organism: Hyperolius riggenbachi (assembly GCF_040937935.1). NCBI lineage: Eukaryota > Metazoa > Chordata > Amphibia > Anura > Hyperoliidae > Hyperolius > Hyperolius riggenbachi. The sequence continues at coordinate 34,627 of NW_027152501.1, read as the reverse complement.
TGTATCTAAAACAAATATTTGGAATGCTCACAAGGCATTTATGCGCGGAGTATTTATGAAATTAGGAGCAATTCAAAAAAAGAAACAACAAGAAAAAACCAATCTTCTTTTGAATAAAATTAGAACGTTAGAGGGGAAAGTATTTGCTGGAGGGAGACGAGACCTGATCCGGATGCTAGAAGAAACCAGACAAGAGTTAGCTGACTGTTTATTTTCCCAATACGATAAATGGCAAACAATTCTAAAAGAACACTGGTATTATGATAAAAATAGAGCAGGGAAGGCCATGGCTAGAAAAATTAAGGGTAGGAGAATTCGACAAAGAATATTAAAAATTAGACATCCCAGGACAAAGACCGACATTCATCATCCCCAAGACATTGTGGACACTTTAGCTACCTACTATGAGGACTTATATAATTTAGAAAAAGACCCAAACATTCATTCCCCAAACATTTTAGAAATAGATAAATATTTAGAAAAAATTAATCTACCAACATTAACAGAATTTGAACAAAAATCTATAAACGTACCTTTCCGTCAACAGGAGGTTGAAGCTGCCATCGCTTCTCTTAAAAGAGATAAAGCGCCTGGACCAGATGGTTTCATCAACGATTATTATAAAAAATTCACAAAAATACTTATACAACCTTTAACAGATATGTTTAATGAGATAGTAACCACTGGTGCTTTCCCTAGGGAGTCGCTGACAGCTTTAATATCCACTATACCCAAAGAAGATAAGGACCCCCTTGACCCAGGTAGTTACCGACCAATTTCTTTACTTAATTCAGACATTAAAATATACGCTAAGATCATCGCCAACAGACTGTCACCACTGATGCCAAAACTTATACATCCGGATCAGGTCGGTTTCACCACTGGTAGATCAACGAGTGATGGAACTCGTAAATTGTTGGATTTGATACATAGGTTAGGGCTCTGTCGGACGCCTACCCTCCTCGTCTCTTTAGACGCGGAGAAGGCGTTCGACAGAGTCAATTGGTTGTACCTCTCTAGAGTTTTAACCAAGTTTGGTTTCCCCAATTTTCTTCACAAAGCAATCCTAGCTCTTTATACTCAACCGTCGGCCAGGGTTATGTCATCAGGCTCCATTTCACGCCCATTTGATATCAAGAATGGTACCCGTCAGGGTTGCCCCCTCTCCCCACTAATATTTAATTTATCTATAGAACCATTAGCTCAAAAAATTAGAAACAACTCCCAAATTCATGGAATCAAAATAAATAAAACTACCCATAAGTTAGGTCTCTATGCAGACGATGTGATTTTGTATTTACAAAAACCCAATATATCATTGCCAAATGTTAAGATAGAATTAGATGAATATTCTATGGTCTCATATTATAAACTAAATCAGAAAAAAACGGTAGTATTACCATGTAATGTCTCACAAAAAATGAAGGAAGATCTCAAAAAGTCCAGCCATTATTTATGGAACGAGAAAAAATTAAAATACCTTGGTGTACAAATCACTCCAAAAATTTCCCAGTTGTACAAGGAAAACTACAGTCCTTGGTTTAATAAACTTAAAACCAAACTGGATTCATTGGCAAAACTTGAATTCTCCTGGATGGGGAGAGCAGCGGCCTTCAAAATGATGGTACTACCACAATTACTCTACTTATTCAGAAACCTTCCTATAAAAGTTCCCCTAACATTTTTTAATAAATTACAAAAAGATCTAAACAACTATATTCTTATGGGCAAAAAATCCAGAGTTTCAAACAAAGTTATTACATCTCATACTACAAATCTAGGTCTAGGTGTGCCTAAACTAGAATATTATTATAAAGCGACAATTTTAGACCAAGTTAGATCAATTTGGCTAGAAGATTACTCCAAACAATGGATTTCAATAGAAGAGGAACAGCTCCCATATGGATCTCTCAAACTATATCTTCAATCAAGAGTAATTTGGAAAGTGAACCAAAACATATATAACCCCATAACAGCTAACTCCCTAAAAATCTGGAAGGAACTGTTAAAACTCTGTAAGAAAGACGTTTTATCCACCTCTAAGCCCACACCTCTGAATATTTTACACTCAGTTATTAAAGATATTAATTTGGCAGATTGGACTAATTATTATGACATTGATTACTTGGAAGAATTATTGAATGAGGATGGTACGATTATACCATTTGATCAACTAGCCAATGATTTTGGTATCCCGCTCACTGATAGACCTATATATAACAAAATTTATAAATTTATGAACACACACACATATAATCCAGAACTTTTACCACCTAAAATTAGAAAAATTGTACAACCGGAGGGGATAAAATTAAAAGGCATCTCTACCTTTTATAGAATTTTATTAGAAATAAAGGAGGAAACCCCAAAATGGCAATTGAAAAAATGGCAGGACTTTTTGGGATATGAAGTAGATTCGGAAGATTGGGAAAAAACAATTAGAACATTGAAAAAATCATCTCATTGTATAAACCACCATGAAGGACTATTTAAACTCATTTGGCGATGGTATATGACCCCTGCAAAGATTGCTAAATTTGATATCCAATCATCTCCCCTTTGTTGGAGGGGGTGTAACCTGACGGGTACCATGGAACATATTTGGTGGGAGTGCCCTAAAATCAAAGTTTTATGGAAAGCCATTGAACAATTCTTGAAAAAACTACCCACGTCTCTCCAAACCATTCCGCCAGGTTTAGCTTTGTTTCATTTTGGTGCTGAAGATTTACCATTTCAGGAAAGATTTATAGCAAATCATATGTTTATAGCAACTAAGAACCAAATAGCCATTAATTGGAAATCATCAGAAATTCCAGTCTTCGGGGAGATTCTCAAAAATGTGGAATCTAACATTTTAGCAGAAAAATCCTGGGCAATCAGGAGTGGTACAATGGGGCCCTTTATGAATAGAGTCAAACTCTGGCCGACGGTTTACAGAAAATCTAAAGTATTGGAATTTTAGGATACTGAACCTCTTACACTGTGGGACAAAATTAATTACCAGGTAACTCCAGACTAGTTTTCTACTGAGATAATAGATTCCTTACACATAAGGTAACAACATCTAAAACCTTAACTTTGACTCCTGCAACATACATTGGGAATGACAATACATGTTTGTTAATATTTTTTTTTGTTTGTAGTTAGTTTAGTTTAATAGATATTGTTCTATATCTAATTTACTATAGAATTGGAACTTCATATATATATTACAGTTCTTAAATATGTAACTAATCTTACAGGTATATTACAATTGGATATAACATATAACATTAAACACAGTTAATGGATTGAACCAATGGGTTCCGCTCCTTGGAATTTCTGAAGGGAGGTTGAAAAATACCCCCACTTTCCAGGTCGAGAGGACCCTATAGAAGCAACGCTAGTATAATCTTTACTGTGTTCTATTAGACCAAATTAGATTAGTCCGATTAATATATTCTCATAAATTCAATCCTATTCATTTAATTAGGAATACTTTTATGGATTATACTCATGGGTTCATGCAAACAACTATAATTTAATATAACCCCACCAAACTTTAATATGTATTGATACTTCGGTTTGTTTGAGAGCTGTCGCATACATTTAAGAACTCAAGAGTAATCTTTCAATTACTTTATATTGAAATTTTAAAATCTTTAATTACGCATATATGTATCACAGGCATATGATTACGCGTAAATGATAACCTGTTATATGCGTAGTGTTAAAATACAAATATATGCTCTATAGACATAAGCATACGAGTTAATGAGTGGCAGGAAATAAAATTTTATTTACGCATATACGAATTTAAAGCATATCTTAAGCAGTAATAATAACTTTTAAGAATGCATATACGCACTGAAAACATATCTGTACGCGTTCTGCAATAATTTTCGAAAATAGATACATATGCTTTATGAAACATATATACGCGTTCCGCAATACCTTTTTTAAGAAATAACAAAAATACGCATTTACGCTTCTTAAGCATATACGTACGCGTCCAGTTATACTCCCGAAACTACGCATACATATAATGAAGCATATGTACGCGTTCCGCAATACTTTTTTAAATTAAAAATACGCATTTACGCTTTATAAACATATATGTACGCGTTCTGCCATACTTAGTAAAATATACATATGCGGTCTGTGAACATACATATACGCGTCTCACAATACTTTTGAAAATACGCATATATGCATTATTAACACATATGTACGCATTGCTCTCAAACAAAACATTTACCAAGTTCTGTATGCCATACAAAGCTTAATAAATATTTCTAATGCATAACAAATAATTTTTGAAAATTGAATAGGATTCTGTTGTATTACTTACAGTATTGATTATTATTTTACTTTTTATTTATTTTAGACAATTTTAATAAAATATTCTGCATTATTATTTAATATTAAAGGTTATACCCAATAAAGATACAAATCTCATTAAACAAATTGATCTATAACTATACAATGTGAATATATATAAAAAGAGAACTCTACATTATATATGCAATTCTATACTGTTAACGTGTTATTAATATACTTTGAGAATTAAATTTAATAATATGTTTGTACTGTTACCCTACTGTAATAATATTGACAGTACTGTTGTATATGTACTGATATTTGTTTGTTTTAAAATTTCAATAAAAATTAATGGAATTGGTTTAACATAGAAAACTTACCGTTGGCTCTCGATTCTAATCTATCACTCCGATTTGCAAACGGATTTCACTGAAGCTGTAACTTTCATCCCAGAACATAGTTTAGGGGCCATTACCTCTTCAACTATAGTCATTTTTCTTTCGATTGCAAACGTAACCAGTTTTTCAATGGTGTAATGGTTTAACATAGAAAACTTACCGTTGGCTCTCGATTCTAATCTATCACTCCGATTTGCAAACGGATTTCACTGAAGCTGTAACTTTCATCCCAGAACATAGTTTAGGGGCCATTACCTCTTCAACTATAGTCATTTTTCTTTCGATTGCAAACGTAACCAGTTTTTCAATGGTGTAATGGTTTAACATAGAAAACTTACCGTTGGCTCTCGATTCTAATCTATCACTCCGATTTGCAAACGGATTTCACTGAAGCTGTAACTTTCATCCCAGAACATAGTTTAGGGGCCATTACCTCTTCAACTATAGTCATTTTTCTTTCGATTGCAAACGTAACCAGTTTTTCAATGGTGTAATGGTTTAACATAGAAAACTTACCGTTGGCTCTCGATTCTAATCTATCACTCCGATTTGCAAACGGATTTCACTGAAGCTGTAACTTTCATCCCAGAACATAGTTTAGGGGCCATTACCTCTTCAACTATAGTCATTTTTCTTTCGATTGCAAACGTAACCAGTTTTTCAATGGTGTAATGGTTTAACATAGAAAACTTACCGTTGGCTCTCGATTCTAATCTATCACTCCGATTTGCAAACGGATTTCACTGAAGCTGTAACTTTCATCCCAGAACATAGTTTAGGGGCCATTACCTCTTCAACTATAGTCATTTTTCTTTCGATTGCAAACGTAACCAGTTTTTCAATGGTGTAATGGTTTAACATAGAAAACTTACCGTTGGCTCTCGATTCTAATCTATCACTCCGATTTGCAAACGGATTTCACTGAAGCTGTAACTTTCATCCCAGAACATAGTTTAGGGGCCATTACCTCTTCAACTATAGTCATTTTTCTTTCGATTGCAAACGTAACCAGTTTTTCAATGGTGTAATGGTTTAACATAGAAAACTTACCGTTGGCTCTCGATTCTAATCTATCACTCCGATTTGCAAACGGATTTCACTGAAGCTGTAACTTTCATCCCAGAACATAGTTTAGGGGCCATTACCTCTTCAACTATAGTCATTTTTCTTTCGATTGCAAACGTAACCAGTTTTTCAATGGTGTAATGGTTTAACATAGAAAACTTACCGTTGGCTCTCGATTCTAATCTATCACTCCGATTTGCAAACGGATTTCACTGAAGCTGTAACTTTCATCCCAGAACATAGTTTAGGGGCCATTACCTCTTCAACTATAGTCATTTTTCTTTCGATTGCAAACGTAACCAGTTTTTCAATGGTGTAATGGTTTAACATAGAAAACTTACCGTTGGCTCTCGATTCTAATCTATCACTCCGATTTGCAAACGGATTTCACTGAAGCTGTAACTTTCATCCCAGAACATAGTTTAGGGGCCATTACCTCTTCAACTATAGTCATTTTTCTTTCGATTGCAAACGTAACCAGTTTTTCAATGGTGTAATGGTTTAACATAGAAAACTTACCGTTGGCTCTCGATTCTAATCTATCACTCCGATTTGCAAACGGATTTCACTGAAGCTGTAACTTTCATCCCAGAACATAGTTTAGGGGCCATTACCTCTTCAACTATAGTCATTTTTCTTTCGATTGCAAACGTAACCAGTTTTTCAATGGTGTAATGGTTTAACATAGAAAACTTACCGTTGGCTCTCGATTCTAATCTATCACTCCGATTTGCAAACGGATTTCACTGAAGCTGTAACTTTCATCCCAGAACATAGTTTAGGGGCCATTACCTCTTCAACTATAGTCATTTTTCTTTCGATTGCAAACGTAACCAGTTTTTCAATGGTGTAATGGTTTAACATAGAAAACTTACCGTTGGCTCTCGATTCTAATCTATCACTCCGATTTGCAAACGGATTTCACTGAAGCTGTAACTTTCATCCCAGAACATAGTTTAGGGGCCATTACCTCTTCAACTATAGTCATTTTTCTTTCGATTGCAAACGTAACCAGTTTTTCAATGGTGTAATGGTTTAACATAGAAAACTTACCGTTGGCTCTCGATTCTAATCTATCACTCCGATTTGCAAACGGATTTCACTGAAGCTGTAACTTTCATCCCAGAACATAGTTTAGGGGCCATTACCTCTTCAACTATAGTCATTTTTCTTTCGATTGCAAACGTAACCAGTTTTTCAATGGTGTAATGGTTTAACATAGAAAACTTACCGTTGGCTCTCGATTCTAATCTATTACTCCGATTTGCAAACGGATTTCACTGAAGCTGTAACTTTCATCCCAGAACATAGTTTAGGGGCCATTACCTCTTCAACTATAGTCATTTTTCTTTCGATTGCAAACGTAACCAGTTTTTCAATGGTGTAATGGTTTAACATAGAAAACTTACCGTTGGCTCTCGATTCTAATCTATCACTCCGATTTGCAAACGGATTTCACTGAAGCTGTAACTTTCATCCCAGAACATAGTTTAGGGGCCATTACCTCTTCAACTATAGTCATTTTTCTTTCGATTGCAAACGTAACCAGTTTTTCAATGGTGTAATGGTTTAACATAGAAAACTTACCGTTGGCTCTCGATTCTAATATATCACTCCGATTTGCAAACGGATTTCACTGAAGCTGTAACTTTCATCCCAGAACATAGTTTAGGGGCCATTACCTCTTCAACTATAGTCATTTTTCTTTCGATTGCAAACGTAACCAGTTTTTCAATGGTGTAATGGTTTAACATAGAAAACTTACCGTTGGCTCTCGATTCTAATCTATCACTCCGATTTGCAAACGGATTTCACTGAAGCTGTAACTTTCATCCCAGAACATAGTTTAGGGGCCATTACCTCTTCAACTATAGTCATTTTTCTTTCGATTGCAAACGTAACCAGTTTTTCAATGGTGTAATGGTTTAACATAGAAAACTTACCGTTGGCTCTCGATTCTAATCTATCACTCCGATTTGCAAACGGATTTCACTGAAGCTGTAACTTTCATCCCAGAACATAGTTTAGGGGCCATTACCTCTTCAACTATAGTCATTTTTCTTTCGATTGCAAACGTAACCAGTTTTTCAATGGTGTAATGGTTTAACATAGAAAACTTACCGTTGGCTCTCGATTCTAATCTATCACTCCGATTTGCAAACGGATTTCACTGAAGCTGTAACTTTCATCCCAGAACATAGTTTAGGGGCCATTACCTCTTCAACTATAGTCATTTTTCTTTCGATTGCAAACGTAACCAGTTTTTCAATGGTGTAATGGTTTAACATAGAAAACTTACCGTTGGCTCTCGATTCTAATCTATCACTCCGATTTGCAAACGGATTTCACTGAAGCTGTAACTTTCATCCCAGAACATAGTTTAGGGGCCATTACCTCTTCAACTATAGTCATTTTTCTTTCGATTGCAAACGTAACCAGTTTTTCAATGGTGTAATGGTTTAACATAGAAAACTTACCGTTGGCTCTCGATTCTAATCTATCACTCCGATTTGCAAACGGATTTCACTGAAGCTGTAACTTTCATCCCAGAACATAGTTTAGGGGCCATTACCTCTTCAACTATAGTCATTTTTCTTTCGATTGCAAACGTAACCAGTTTTTCAATGGTGTAATGGTTTAACATAGAAAACTTACCGTTGGCTCTCGATTCTAATCTATCACTCCGATTTGCAAACGGATTTCACTGAAGCTGTAACTTTCATCCCAGAACATAGTTTAGGGGCCATTACCTCTTCAACTATAGTCATTTTTCTTTCGATTGCAAACGTAACCAGTTTTTCAATGGTGTAATGGTTTAACATAGAAAACTTACCGTTGGCTCTCGATTCTAATCTATCACTCCGATTTGCAAACGGATTTCACTGAAGCTGTAACTTTCATCCCAGAACATAGTTTAGGGGCCATTACCTCTTCAACTATAGTCATTTTTCTTTCGATTGCAAACGTAACCAGTTTTTCAATGGTGTAATGGTTTAACATAGAAAACTTACCGTTGGCTCTCGATTCTAATCTATCACTCCGATTTGCAAACGGATTTCACTGAAGCTGTAACTTTCATCCCAGAACATAGTTTAGGGGCCATTACCTCTTCAACTATAGTCATTTTTCTTTCGATTGCAAACGTAACCAGTTTTTCAATGGTGTAATGGTTTAACATAGAAAACTTACCGTTGGCTCTCGATTCTAATCTATCACTCCGATTTGCAAACGGATTTCACTGAAGCTGTAACTTTCATCCCAGAACATAGTTTAGGGGCCATTACCTCTTCAACTATAGTCATTTTTCTTTCGATTGCAAACGTAACCAGTTTTTCAATGGTGTAATGGTTTAACATAGAAAACTTACCGTTGGCTCTCGATTCTAATCTATCACTCCGATTTGCAAACGGATTTCACTGAAGCTGTAACTTTCATCCCAGAACATAGTTTAGGGGCCATTACCTCTTCAACTATAGTCATTTTTCTTTCGATTGCAAACGTAACCAGTTTTTCAATGGTGTAATGGTTTAACATAGAAAACTTACCGTTGGCTCTCGATTCTAATCTATCACTCCGATTTGCAAACGGATTTCACTGAAGCTGTAACTTTCATCCCAGAACATAGTTTAGGGGCCATTACCTCTTCAACTATAGTCATTTTTCTTTCGATTGCAAACGTAACCAGTTTTTCAATGGTGTAATGGTTTAACATAGAAAACTTACCGTTGGCTCTCGATTCTAATCTATCACTCCGATTTGCAAACGGATTTCACTGAAGCTGTAACTTTCATCCCAGAACATAGTTTAGGGGCCATTACCTCTTCAACTATAGTCATTTTTCTTTCGATTGCAAACGTAACCAGTTTTTCAATGGTGTAATGGTTTAACATAGAAAACTTACCGTTGGCTCTCGATTCTAATCTATCACTCCGATTTGCAAACGGATTTCACTGAAGCTGTAACTTTCATCCCAGAACATAGTTTAGGGGCCATTACCTCTTCAACTATAGTCATTTTTCTTTCGATTGCAAACGTAACCAGTTTTTCAATGGTGTAATGGTTTAACATAGAAAACTTACCGTTGGCTCTCGATTCTAATCTATCACTCCGATTTGCAAACGGATTTCACTGAAGCTGTAACTTTCATCCCAGAACATAGTTTAGGGGCCATTACCTCTTCAACTATAGTCATTTTTCTTTCGATTGCAAACGTAACCAGTTTTTCAATGGTGTAATGGTTTAACATAGAAAACTTACCGTTGGCTCTCGATTCTAATCTATCACTCCGATTTGCAAACGGATTTCACTGAAGCTGTAACTTTCATCCCAGAACATAGTTTAGGGGCCATTACCTCTTCAACTATAGTCATTTTTCTTTCGATTGCAAACGTAACCAGTTTTTCAATGGTGTAATGGTTTAACATAGAAAACTTACCGTTGGCTCTCGATTCTAATCTATCACTCCGATTTGCAAACGGATTTCACTGAAGCTGTAACTTTCATCCCAGAACATAGTTTAGGGGCCATTACCTCTTCAACTATAGTCATTTTTCTTTCGATTGCAAACGTAACCAGTTTTTCAATGGTGTAATGGTTTAACATAGAAAACTTACCGTTGGCTCTCGATTCTAATCTATCACTCCGATTTGCAAACGGATTTCACTGAAGCTGTAACTTTCATCCCAGAACATAGTTTAGGGGCCATTACCTCTTCAACTATAGTCATTTTTCTTTCGATTGCAAACGTAACCAGTTTTTCAATGGTGTAATGGTTTAACATAGAAAACTTACCGTTGGCTCTCGATTCTAATCTATCACTCCGATTTGCAAACGGATTTCACTGAAGCTGTAACTTTCATCCCAGAACATAGTTTAGGGGCCATTACCTCTTCAACTATAGTCATTTTTCTTTCGATTGCAAACGTAACCAGTTTTTCAATGGTGTAATGGTTTAACATAGAAAACTTACCGTTGGCTCTCGATTCTAATCTATCACTCCGATTTGCAAACGGATTTCACTGAAGCTGTAACTTTCATCCCAGAACATAGTTTAGGGGCCATTACCTCTTCAACTATAGTCATTTTTCTTTCGATTGCAAACGTAACCAGTTTTTCAATGGTGTAATGGTTTAACATAGAAAACTTACCGTTGGCTCTCGATTCTAATCTATCACTCCGATTTGCAAACGGATTTCACTGAAGCTGTAACTTTCATCCCAGAACATAGTTTAGGGGCCATTACCTCTTCAACTATAGTCATTTTTCTTTCGATTGCAAACGTAACCAGTTTTTCAATGGTGTAATGGTTTAACATAGAAAACTTACCGTTGGCTCTCGATTCTAATCTATCACTCCGATTTGCAAACGGATTTCACTGAAGCTGTAACTTTCATCCCAGAACATAGTTTAGGGGCCATTACCTCTTCAACTATAGTCATTTTTCTTTCGATTGCAAACGTAACCAGTTTTTCAATGGTGTAATGGTTTAACATAGAAAACTTACCGTTGGCTCTCGATTCTAATCTATCACTCCGATTTGCAAACGGATTTCACTGAAGCTGTAACTTTCATCCCAGAACATAGTTTAGGGGCCATTACCTCTTCAACTATAGTCATTTTTCTTTCGATTGCAAACGTAACCAGTTTTTCAATGGTGTAATGGTTTAACATAGAAAACTTACCGTTGGCTCTCGATTCTAATCTATCACTCCGATTTGCAAACGGATTTCACTGAAGCTGTAACTTTCATCCCAGAACATAGTTTAGGGGCCATTACCTCTTCAACTATAGTCATTTTTCTTTCGATTGCAAACGTAACCAGTTTTTCAATGGTGTAATGGTTTAACATAGAAAACTTACCGTTGGCTCTCGATTCTAATCTATCACTCCGATTTGCAAACGGATTTCACTGAAGCTGTAACTTTCATCCCAGAACATAGTTTAGGGGTCATTACCTCTTCAACTATAGTCATTTTTCTTTCGATTGCAAACGTAACCAGTTTTTCAATGGTGTAATGGTTTAACATAGAAAACTTACCGTTGGCTCTCGATTCTAATCTATCACTCCGATTTGCAAACGGATTTCACTGAAGCTGTAACTTTCATCCCAGAACATAGTTTAGGGGCCATTACCTCTTCAACTATAGTCATTTTTCTTTCGATTGCAAACGTAACCAGTTTTTCAATGGTGTAATGGTTTAACATAGAAAACTTACCGTTGGCTCTCGATTCTAATCTATCACTCCGATTTGCAAACGGATTTCACTGAAGCTGTAACTTTCATCCCAGAACATAGTTTAGGGGCCATTACCTCTTCAACTATAGTCATTTTTCTTTCGATTGCAAACGTAACCAGTTTTTCAATGGTGTAATGGTTTAACATAGAAAACTTACCGTTGGCTCTCGATTCTAATCTATCACTCCGATTTGCAAACGGATTTCACTGAAGCTGTAACTTTCATCCCAGAACATAGTTTAGGGGCCATTACCTCTTCAACCAGGGCCGGGCCGAGGCATAGGCTCGAGAGGCTCCAGCCTCAGGGCGCAGTGTAGGAGAGGGCGCACAATTCATTCAGCTGTCATTCCTAATTGTGTATGAAGCAGAAAGAAATAAGAAAAGGGGATACATAGCAGTGACTGCAAGCCAGATAACTAGATATTAAGGTGTTAGGGAGGTTGTGGGCCCTGTGGCCCTCTTAGTCTAATAGCAATCAGTGTGTGACAGCTGGGGTGGGAGGGATGGAGGGGCGCACTTTGGTGTCTCAGCCTTGGGTGCTGGAGGACCTTGTCCCGGCTCTGTCTTCAACTATAGTCATTTTTCTTTCGATTGCAAACGTAACCAGTTTTTCAATGGTGTAATGGTTTAACATAGAAAACTTACCGTTGGCTCTCGATTCTAATCTATCACTCCGATTTGCAAACGGATTTCACTGAAGCTGTAACTTTCATCCAAGAACATAGTTTAGGGGCCATTACCTCTTCAACTATAGTCATTTTTCTTTCGATTGCAAACGTAACCAGTTTTTCAATGGTGTAATGGTTTAACATAGAAAACTTACCGTTGGCTCTCGATTCTAATCTATCACTCCGATTTGCAAACGGATTTCACTGAAGCTGTAACTTTCATCCCAGAACATAGTTTAGGGGCCATTACCTCTTCAACTATAGTCATTTTTCTTTCGATTGCAAACGTAACCAGTTTTTCAATGGTGTAATGGTTTAACATAGAAAACTTACCGTTGGCTCTCGATTCTAATCTATCACTCCGATTTGCAAACGGATTTCACTGAAGCTGTAACTTTCATCCCAGAACATAGTTTAGGGGCCATTACCTCTTCAACTATAGTCATTTTTCTTTCGATTGCAAACGTAACCAGTTTTTCAATGGTGTAATGGTTTAACATAGAAAACTTACCGTTGGCTCTCGATTCTAATCTATCACTCCGATTTGCAAACGGATTTCACTGAAGCTGTAACTTTCATCCCAGAACATAGTTTAGGGGCCATTACCTCTTCAACTATAGTCATTTTTCTTTCGATTGCAAACGTAACCAGTTTTTCAATGGTGTAATGGTTTAACATAGAAAACTTACCGTTGGCTCTCGATTCTAATCTATCACTCCGATTTGCAAACGGATTTCACTGAAGCTGTAACTTTCATCCCAGAACATAGTTTAGGGGCCATTACCTCTTCAACTATAGTCATTTTTCTTTCGATTGCAAACGTAACCAGTTTTTCAATGGTGTAATGGTCTAACATAGAAAACTTACCGTTGGCTCTCGATTCTAATCTATCACTCCGATTTGCAAACGGATTTCACTGAAGCTGTAACTTTCATCCCAGAACATAGTTTAGGGGCCATTACCTCTTCAACTATAGTCATTTTTCTTTCGATTGCAAACGTAACCAGTTTTTCAATGGTGTAATGGTTTAACATAGAAAACTTACCTTTGGCTCTCGATTCTAATCTATCACTCCGATTTGCAAACGGATTTCACTGAAGCTGTAACTTTCATCCCAGAACATAGTTTAGGGGCCATTACCTCTTCAACTATAGTCATTTTTCTTTCGATTGCAAACGTAACCAGTTTTTCAATGGTGTAATGGTTTAACATAGAAAACTTACCGTTGGCTCTCGATTCTAATCTATCACTCCGATTTGCAAACGGATTTCACTGAAGCTGTAACTTTCATCCCAGAACATAGTTTAGGGGCCATTACCTCTTCAACTATAGTCATTTTTCTTTCGATTGCAAACGTAACCAGTTTTTCAATGGTGTAATGGTTTAACATAGAAAACTTACCGTTGGCTCTCGATTCTAATCTATCACTCCGATTTGCAAACGGATTTCACTGAAGCTGTAACTTTCATCCCAGAACATAGTTTAGGGGCCATTACCTCTTCAACTATAGTCATTTTTCTTTCGATTGCAAACGTAACCAGTTTTTCAATGGTGTAATGGTTTAACATAGAAAACTTACCGTTGGCTCTCGATTCTAATCTATCACTCCGATTTGCAAACGGATTTCACTGAAGCTGTAACTTTCATCCCAGAACATAGTTTAGGGGCCATTACCTCTTCAACTATAGTCATTTTTCTTTCGATTGCAAACGTAACCAGTTTTTCAATGGTGTAATGGTTTAACATAGAAAACTTACCGTTGGCTCTCGATTCTAATCTATCACTCCGATTTGCAAACGGATTTCACTGAAGCTGTAACTTTCATCCCAGAACATAGTTTAGGGGCCATTACCTCTTCAACTATAGTCATTTTTCTTTCGATTGCAAACGTAACCAGTTTTTCAATGGTGTAATGGTTTAACATAGAAAACTTACCGTTGGCTCTCGATTCTAATCTATCACTCCGATTTGCAAACGGATTTCACTGAAGCTGTAACTTTCATCCCAGAACATAGTTTAGGGGCCATTACCTCTTCAACTATAGTCATTTTTCTTTCGATTGCAAACGTAACCAGTTTTTCAATGGTGTAATGGTTTAACATAGAAAACTTACCGTTGGCTCTCGATTCTAATCTATCACTCCGATTTGCAAACGGATTTCACTGAAGCTGTAACTTTCATCCCAGAACATAGTTTAGGGGCCATTACCTCTTCAACTATAGTCATTTTTCTTTCGATTGCAAACGCAACCAGTTTTTCAATGGTGTAATGGTTTAACATAGAAAACTTACCGTTGGCTCTCGATTCTAATCTATCACTCCGATTTGCAAACGGATTTCACTGAAGCTGTAACTTTCATCCCAGAACATAGTTTAGGGGCCATTACCTCTTCAACTATAGTCATTTTTCTTTCGATTGCAAACGCAACCAGTTTTTCAATGGTGTAATGGTTTAACATAGAAAACTTACCGTTGGCTCTCGATTCTAATCTATCACTCCGATTTGCAAACGGATTTCACTGAAGCTGTAACTTTCATCCCAGAACATAGTTTAGGGGCCATTACCTCTTCAACTATAGTCATTTTTCTTTCGATTGCAAACGTAACCAGTTTTTCAATGGTGTAATGGTTTAACATAGAAAACTTACCGTTGGCTCTCGATTCTAATCTATCACTCCGATTTGCAAACGGATTTCACTGAAGCTGTAACTTTCATCCCAGAACATAGTTTAGGGGCCATTACCTCTTCAACTATAGTCATTTTTCTTTCGATTGCAAACGTAACCAGTTTTTCAATGGTGTAATGGTTTAACATAGAAAACTTACCGTTGGCTCTCGATTCTAATCTATCACTCCGATTTGCAAACGGATTTCACTGAAGCTGTAACTTTCATCCCAGAACATAGTTTAGGGGCCATTACCTCTTCAACTATAGTCATTTTTCTTTCGATTGCAAACGTAACCAGTTTTTCAATGGTGTAATGGTTTAACATAGAAAACTTACCGTTGGCTCTCGATTCTAATCTATCACTCCGATTTGCAAACGGATTTCACTGAAGCTGTAACTTTCATCCCAGAACATAGTTTAGGGGCCATTACCTCTTCAACTATAGTCATTTTTCTTTCGATTGCAAACGTAACCAGTTTTTCAATGGTGTAATGGTTTAACATAGAAAACTTACCGTTGGCTCTCGATTCTAATCTATCACTCCGATTTGCAAACGGATTTCACTGAAGCTGTAACTTTCATCCCAGAACATAGTTTAGGGGCCATTACCTCTTCAACTATAGTCATTTTTCTTTCGATTGCAAACGTAACCAGTTTTTCAATGGT
This sequence comes from Hyperolius riggenbachi, assembly GCF_040937935.1. Classification (NCBI taxonomy): domain Eukaryota; kingdom Metazoa; phylum Chordata; class Amphibia; order Anura; family Hyperoliidae; genus Hyperolius; species Hyperolius riggenbachi. The sequence continues at coordinate 18,629 of NW_027152501.1, read as the reverse complement.
GTAATGGTTTAACATAGAAAACTTACCGTTGGCTCTCGATTCTAATCTATCACTCCGATTTGCAAACGGATTTCACTGAAGCTGTAACTTTCATCCCAGAACATAGTTTAGGGGCCATTACCTCTTTAACTATAGTCATTTTTCTTTCGATTGCAAACGTAACCAGTTTTTCAATGGTGTAATGGTTTAACATAGAAGAAAGGGGGCGTGGCTTGACGCTGGAGCTGGATGGTTGTCTGAGCCTGTAGCTCCTGCTGTCTTCACCCTAAAAAGCTACTTCACAGCGCACTAAGAAGCCTCATTTTACTCAGGAAGATGGGTGAACATGCAGAGGACCCACAGGAATGGATTACAGCGAGACCCAAGCGGAATTACAGGTCCCCTCTGCCCCGCAAACTGACTGACTTCTTCCAGGAGGAGGATATCCAAGATGGCCCCCGGCACTACAGGCCTAGCTCCAGGCATGATGCAGACTACAGGACACCGCCGCCTGTGACCCAGAGGAATCGCTTTGCAGCTTTCCAGACTCCCTATCGAAGGGGCAACAGAGCGGACTACCTGGGGGACCTCAGTGAGGAAGATGAAGCCGCTACAGGTACCGCTGACAACAGGGACAGAAGCCCCAGGCAGGCCTCCGTATCCCGCACGGAAAACGCGGAATTTCGTAATTCCAATTCGGAATTCCGGAAAATGGATCCGGAATTTCGGAGAATGGATCCGGAATTCCGGAAAAACATTCTGGAACCCAGGAAAGATGACACAACAAGGTCCCAGGTAGGACAGATTCCTCTATCCTCCCCTCACACACATACCCAAGCATCTGATCAGCTCCCTCATCCATCCATCCACCCCTCACCACCGATGGCATTTACAGACCCCCTGATGTCATTCTCTGCCACAGACCAGCCCATGACTCAAACCTTTTTTAAAGATTTCATGATATCTTTCAGTAGCATTTTAAGAAAGGACTCTATGGAAATAAGGGCTGATATGCACGCTTTGGTGGGCCACCTGACCGTATACACTAAAGAAACAGACCATAGGCTGGCCAGGTTGGAACACAGAATTGTGGAGATGACAGCAGCACACAATTCATTGGTGGATGCTCACAAGGAACTTGTAAAGGAGAATAGGCAGATGAAGGAAAAAATAGCTGATGGGGAGGATAGAAACAGGAGAAACAACCTGAAGATCAGAGGGATCCCAGAGACAGTACAGAATGATGATTTAAAGGACTACGTCATGGACATTATCAAAGTCACCTGTCCTAACATACCTAAAAATGAGCTTGTAGTGGACAGAGCCCATAGGCTACCCAAGCCATCCCACATCGCCAAACATCTGCCTAGAGATGTCATTACAAGGATACATTTTTTCCACGTAAAGGAACAGCTGCTGGGAGCCACTAGGAAAGGGCAAAAGCTTCCTGACCCGTATCAGAACTTGGCGTTATATCAGGATCTGTCACAAGCTACCCTCTCAACCAGACGCGGATTCTCGCAGATTACTGCCTCTTTGAGAAACAAGAGAATCGACTACTCATGGGGATTCCCCCCAAAGCTGATCATAAGAGACGGAGGGGAGACACACGTGATCAGGAATCCAACAGAGGGACAGGACCTCTTATCTAGATGGAATATCCCACTTTTTGTATCTAAAGACTCAAGTAAAGACAAACCTTATCGCCCACCTCTATTGCCTAAGCCTACTGCTATGGACACCACTCTTCCTATCACACCAGACAAGGCAGCAACAAGTGAGGCTTCGACAAAAGGCTGAATCGGGGTGATCAGCCAGGAACTTTGTCCCCCTCACATTTGTTTTTTCCCCTGGGACTGATTTTTCTCTCCCTACAGGTGGAAAAACCACTTGAAGTCCACACTGGTGGACTCTATTGAATTGGTCACCTGAACTGAACTCTAATCTGACCAATCTGTTTTGTTTTGTTTATACTGTTAGTGTTCTCACTATTTTCTCACCCACTTTTCTCTCTCCTTTTTTTTTCAGTAGTGCTATTGAGAGGTAGAACCGGATGCCTCTCATTGTACTATTACTTTGGTTATTTCTATATAGGTCAATGTCCCGACTAACCTTGTTTCCCTCCACCAGAGTAGAGTTAAAAAGTTTCATCAGAGATGCTCCAGAGCCTGCCTGCGGAAATCCCAATCAATGGTATGATTTAATTGTGATGCAATATACATGGTGTAATGGCTGAGAAATGTAATCTCCTCTCAGTTAATGTGAGAGGCCTCAATTCTTTCAGGAAGCGATACCTCTTACAGAAACTGATTAAGGAACAAAAGGCAGATATTATATGTGTTCAAGAATCTCACCTGAACAAAAATGCAGCGAAAAAATACAAATTATTTCAGTTTACCAATATATTTCACTCTACATTACAGAATAATAAGAAAAAAGCTGGGACTTTCATAGCAGTTAGGGACTCTCTGGGACTAGTGGTAAAAGACACATACTCAAGTGAGGATGGTAGAATGGTAATGATAACTGGACAATTGAACTCTAAGGATTACACTTTTGTGAACCTATATGCCCCCAACCAACACCAGACTAAATTTATCAATTCAAAACTCAAAAAAATAACAAATTTCAAGAAAGGATATCTTTTTATCTCTGGAGATCTGAACTCCATAACAGACCCACAGTTAGATTGTACTTCCAAATTAAGAACTAAACACTCCACTTTACAACCAATCTTGACAAAAAACGAGCTATTTGACACTTGGAGGTGTATTCACCCCAAGGAGAAACAGTTCACATTCTACTCTACCATTCATAAATCCTTCACTCGTATTGACCATTGCCTAACAGACCAATTTACCTTGCCACTGGTCTCAGAGATGGAAATTGGTACTAGAGTGTGGTCAGACCACTCACCTCTCTTAGTGAAATTTCATATCCAGAACTCTGTGAAACAACAGTATACATGGAGACTTAACAAATACATCCTTCACTCCGAACACACTTCCCCTATAATCAAAAAGGAACTAATAGAGTATTTCAAACTCAATGACACAGGAGATATATCCAACTCTACTCTTTGGAATGCTCATAAAGCATTTATCAGAGGAACCTTTATTAAGTTGAGTGCCATTCATAACAAAAAAGTTAGGGAACAAACTAACATCTTATTAGACAAAATTAAATCACTAGAGAAAGAAATATACAACAATCACAAGAATGAACTCATACCCCAACTAGAGGAAACTAGACAGACCCTAGCAGACAAATTGTACTACCAGTACGACAAATGGCAAACCACATTAAAACAAAATTGGTACTATGATAATAATAGAGCAGGGAAGGCCATGGCCCAAAAAATTAAGGGAAAAAGAATTCGTCAGAGAATTATTAAAATCACACACCCCAAAACAAAAATAGAAGTCCACCACCCCAAAGATATTGTAAACGCCCTGGCAGAGTACTATGAAGCCCTTTATAACCTCGAAAAAGACCCAAACACCCACACCCCATTACCACAGGAAATAGAACTATACCTTGATAAAGTAAATCTCCCTTCCCTAACAGAATTTGAGCAAAATTACCTAGCAACTCCCTTCACAGAGCAAGAAACAATAGCAGCAATAGGATCCCTAAAGAAAGACAAAGCCCCAGGACCAGACGGTTTTATTAACGATTATTTTAAAAAATTTATTTCTATCCTAGTAACCCCCCTAACAAATATGTTTAATGAAGCAGCTACTAAAGGCAATTTCCCTAGAGAATCACTTTCGGCACTTATAACTACAATCCCCAAGGAAGGTAAGGACCCCTCTGACCCTAGTAATTATAGGCCCATCTCCCTACTAAACACTGACATAAAACTATACGCCCGAATAATAGCTAATAGGTTATCTCCCCTTATGCCCCAAATTATCCATCCAGATCAGGTAGGGTTTACAAAGAATAGGTCAACTAGTGATGGCACTCGCAAGGTTTTATCTCTGATCCACAGAGTGGGGCTCTGTCGGACGCCTACCCTCCTTGTCTCCTTGGACGCGGAGAAGGCGTTCGACAGAGTCAACTGGCTGTACCTTTCCAAGGTGCTCACCAAATTTGGTATCCCTGCCTTCTTACACAAGGCCATTTTAGCCCTATACACCCACCCATCTGCCAGAGTCCTATCATCAGGCACACTATCTCTACCCTTCGATATTAAAAACGGTACCCGTCAAGGTTGCCCCCTCTCACCCCTAATATTCAATTTAACGATTGAACCGCTCGCTCAAAGAATCAGAGACAATTCACAAATTTTTGGCATTAAAAACAAACAAACCATACATAAAATGGGTTTATACGCTGATGATGTGATCCTCCTCCTCCAGAAACCACTTGTATCACTGCCAAATGCTCAATTGGAACTAGAAGAGTTCTCCAAAATCTCATATTACAAATTAAATAAGAATAAGACAACCATTCTCCCATGTTTTATCCCACAGAAAGATAGGGATATCTTAAAAAGCTCTTGTGAATTCTTATGGAATGACACTGTCATAAAATACTTAGGAATCTATATAACACCCACACTAAATAATATCTATAAAGAAAACTACGCCCCATGGTTAAAAAAATTCAAAGAGAAACTGGAAGATCTTGCAAAAGTAGAATACTCCTGGCTGGGTAGGAATGCAGCCTTTAAAATGTTCATTCTTCCCCAACTTCTATACCTCTTTAGAAACTTGCCTATAAAAGTACCCCAAACCTTCTTCAACACCCTACAAAAAGCTCTTAATCAATTTATATTATTAAACAAAAAATCCAGGTTCTCCAACAAAATATTAATGATGGATACTGCTAATTTGGGCCTAGGTGTCCCCAACCTGGAATTCTATTATAAGGCTACAATAATGGATCAGTCCAGGGCAGTCTGGCTCGGGGATAATACAAAACAATGGTTCTCGATTGAAGAGGATCAACTTAGCTATGGAGACTACAAATTGTTTCTTGGAGCCAGACTGGCCTGGAAAACTAGACAGACCATCCAGAACCCATTAACAATTAACACACTTAGAATTTGGAAGGAACTAACCGCTCTGTGCAAAAAGGACGTTTTATCCATAGAGTCTGACACACCCTTAATCACTCTCCAAACTTTAATAAATAATTTAAATTTACAAACCTGGACAGATTCTGGTATTAACTCCATAGAAGATCTCCTTGATAACACAGAACTGAGACCATTCGAATTTCTCACTCAGACCTATGGTCTCCCACCAACAGAACTCCCCACATATAGGAAAATCAGTAAATTCTGTAAATATCACCCGTACAGCCCTGTATCTCTGACCCCACAAATTAGTAAAATTATCCACCCTCAGGGTTCACACTATAAGGGAACATCTATTTTCTACAAAACCTTACTAAAAATGAAAGATTCCACCCCACAATGGCAACTAGATAGTTGGCAGGAGTATCTCCAAACTGAGATAGACATGGAAGAATGGGAAAAGGTCTTGAGATCAGTAAAGAAGTCTTCACACTGTGTGAGACACTTTGAAGGCTTACTAAAGAGCATTTGGCAGTGGTACATGACACCTGAGAGGATTTCCAAGTTTGACATGAAGGCATCACCCTTGTGTTGGAGGGGGTGCAACCGGACGGGTACCGTAGGACACATCTTATGGGACTGCCCCAAACTGAAGAAACTCAGAACAGATATAGGAGTCTTCTTGGGACATTTACCTATGTCCATACATCCTATACCCTCTGGTATGGCACTGTTGCATTTAGGAACCATTGATCTGCCACCCCAGGAAAGATTGATCTATAATCACATCTTTATAACTATCAGGAATCAATTAGCTTTCAACTGGAAATCAAAAGTCATCCCAACAATCGGAGAAATCCTGCGTATTGTTGATTCAAATCTTATTGCAGAGAAATCCTGGGCGATTAGATGTGGAAACCTGGGTGCTTTCCTGGAGGTGGCTGCTCTGTGGCCTGTTGCATACAGGGAATCCAAACTAATGGAATTTTAGTTCTGTGGTCTCTTTGATAAGAGGTACTCTCATGTGTAACTCTCATGTATGACTTTAATGTGCTAAGGGGATACTCGCAGGTAAGGCTCTGTTGCTCACTTATCTTTATATAGGTAGATTTCTCTTGCTCTGGAAACACAATCGGGACATTCTAATTGTACATAGTTTGATGTGTAGTTTAGTTTTAGATGTAGTATATACAACAAAAATAACTGATATGACAGCTACTCATACACAATTGAAGTCATAACATCTGTTAGTTAGTCAGTTAGGAATCTTCTTCTTCCCTTTCTCCTACCTGGACGAAACACTGCAGCTCTGGCAGACCTATGAGACTCCTTAGTTGAGGATCCGCTCCCTGGAATCTCTGTAGGGTGGTTAAAATCCCCCATTTTCCAGGTCGAGAGGATCCTTGACGGATCTGTTACACAGCTTTCTTCACTGCTGGAGCTGTGGTTGAACTACAGTATCCTAGGGAATACAGAATTCCAACTTTAGTAACTATGGAAGTAATTTAAAGCATCGCCTAGACAAAACAGAGATATGTCGTTTAAACGTGGTTACGTCAAAATTTGATTATTCTTTTTGACAAAATTAATAATTATTAAACTCTTAGCTTAATAGGTTTAGTTATCATAAAAAAAAAATGAGTACAGATCCAAGAGATCTTTCTGTTATTCCTATCTGTAGATCAAACATAGTTTCAATTACTTTAAACAATATATAGGTTATTTGATAAGTTAACCTCACATCAGACTTCTCACCAGCTCTATTTCTTTCCAACCAAACCCGGTTAGAATACATTTACCATCTGGTTAGATACCCTCAACCTCAGGTACTTGCTTACTTCCTCACTGGGAAGTATCCACACCTAGGTGGAGAACTGGTAAAATCAGACATATTTCCAAAAAAACGGAAATGCAGTTTCAGGGACTGTGTGTGGGATCCTGCGCTGGTAGCGGATTTCTACACACAGTGGTCCACTTAAATTACACCTTACAATCTGCATCCAAACCTTCTTCTACCACCTCATATCAACTCCACACCAATAAAATACTCATGCATAACTCCTACCTACCCTCTAACCAGACTATTCTTCTTATTTTATCTGTTATATAAATTTCTGTACTACAGATATGTTGTTAACTGTTATACTGTATTCATTTATATAGCTGTACAAATATGAATACATAATCACTAATGCCTGTAATGTAATAACTTGTTATGTAAAACTTCAATAAAAATTAATGTACTTGGTTTAACATAGAAAACTTACCGTTGGCTCTCGATTCTAATCTATCACTCCGATTTGCAAACGGATTTCACTGAAGCTGTAACTTTCATCCCAGAACATAGTTTAGGGGCCATTACCTCTTCAACTATAGTCATTTTTCTTTCGATTGCAAACGTAACCAGTTTTTCAATGGTGTAATGGTTTAACATAGAAAACTTACCGTTGGCTCTCGATTCTAATCTATCACTCCGATTTGCAAACGGATTTCACTGAAGCTGTAACTTTCATCCCAGAACATAGTTTAGGGGCCATTACCTCTTCAACTATAGTCATTTTTCTTTCGATTGCAAACGTAACCAGTTTTTCAATGGTGTAATGGTTTAACATAGAAAACTTACCGTTGGCTCTCGATTCTAATCTATCACTCCGATTTGCAAACGGATTTCACTGAAGCTGTAACTTTCATCCCAGAACATAGTTTAGGGGCCATTACCTCTTCAACTATAGTCATTTTTCTTTCGATTGCAAACGTAACCAGTTTTTCAATGGTGTAATGGTTTAACATAGAAAACTTACCGTTGGCTCTCGATTCTAATCTATCACTCCGATTTGCAAACGGATTTCACTGAAGCTGTAACTTTCATCCCAGAACATAGTTTAGGGGCCATTACCTCTTCAACTATAGTCATTTTTCTTTCGATTGCAAACGTAACCAGTTTTTCAATGGTGTAATGGTTTAACATAGAAAACTTACCGTTGGCTCTCGATTCTAATCTATCACTCCGATTTGCAAACGGATTTCACTGAAGCTGTAACTTTCATCCCAGAACATAGTTTAGGGGCCATTACCTCTTCAACTATAGTCATTTTTCTTTCGATTGCAAACGTAACCAGTTTTTCAATGGTGTAATGGTTTAACATAGAAAACTTACCGTTGGCTCTCGATTCTAATCTATCACTCCGATTTGCAAACGGATTTCACTGAAGCTGTAACTTTCATCCCAGAACATAGTTTAGGGGCCATTACCTCTTCAACTATAGTCATTTTTCTTTCGATTGCAAACGTAACCAGTTTTTCAATGGTGTAATGGTTTAACATAGAAAACTTACCGTTGGCTCTCGATTCTAATCTATCACTCCGATTTGCAAACGGATTTCACTGAAGCTGTAACTTTCATCCCAGAACATAGTTTAGGGGCCATTACCTCTTCAACTATAGTCATTTTTCTTTCGATTGCAAACGTAACCAGTTTTTCAATGGTGTAATGGTTTAACATAGAAAACTTACCGTTGGCTCTCGATTCTAATCTATCACTCCGATTTGCAAACGGATTTCACTGAAGCTGTAACTTTCATTCCAGAACATAGTTTAGGGGCCATTACCTCTTCAACTATAGTCATTTTTCTTTCGATTGCAAACGTAACCAGTTTTTCAATGGTGTAATGGTTTAACATAGAAAACTTACCGTTGGCTCTCGATTCTAATCTATCACTCCGATTTGCAAACGGATTTCACTGAAGCTGTAACTTTCATCCCAGAACATAGTTTAGGGGCCATTACCTCTTCAACTATAGTCATTTTTCTTTCGATTGCAAACGTAACCAGTTTTTCAATGGTGTAATGGTTTAACATAGAAAACTTACCGTTGGCTCTCGATTCTAATCTATCACTCCGATTTGCAAACGGATTTCACTGAAGCTGTAACTTTCATCCCAGAACATAGTTTAGGGGCCATTACCTCTTCAACTATAGTCATTTTTCTTTCGATTGCAAACGTAACCAGTTTTTCAATGGTGTAATGGTTTAACATAGAAAACTTACCGTTGGCTCTCGATTCTAATCTATCACTCCGATTTGCAAACGGATTTCACTGAAGCTGTAACTTTCATCCCAGAACATAGTTTAGGGGCCATTACCTCTTCAACTATAGTCATTTTTCTTTCGATTGCAAACGTAACCAGTTTTTCAATGGTGTAATGGTTTAACATAGAAAACTTACCGTTGGCTCTCGATTCTAATCTATCACTCCGATTTGCAAACGGATTTCACTGAAGCTGTAACTTTCATCCCAGAACATAGTTTAGGGGCCATTACCTCTTCAACTATAGTCATTTTTCTTTCGATTGCAAACGTAACCAGTTTTTCAATGGTGTAATGGTTTAACATAGAAAACTTACCGTTGGCTCTCGATTCTAATCTATCACTCCGATTTGCAAACGGATTTCACTGAAGCTGTAACTTTCATCCCAGAACATAGTTTAGGGGCCATTACCTCTTCAACTATAGTCATTTTTCTTTCGATTGCAAACGTAACCAGTTTTTCAATGGTGTAATGGTTTAACATAGAAAACTTACCGTTGGCTCTCGATTCTAATCTATCACTCCGATTTGCAAACGGATTTCACTGAAGCTGTAACTTTCACATAGTTTAGGGGCCATTACCTCTTCAACTATAGTCATTTTTCTTTCGATTGCAAACGTAACCAGTTTTTCAATGGTGTAATGGTTTAACATAGAAAACTTACCGTTGGCTCTCGATTCTAATCTATCACTCCGATTTGCAAACGGATTTCACTGAAGCTGTAACTTTCATCCCAGAACATAGTTTAGGGGCCATTACCTCTTTAACTATAGTCATTTTTCTTTCGATTGCAAACGTAACCAGTTTTTCAATGGTGTAATGGTTTAACATAGAAAACTTACCGTTGGCTCTCGATTCTAATCTATCACTCCGATTTGCAAACGGATTTCACTGAAGCTGTAACTTTCATCCCAGAACATAGTTTAGGGGCCATTACCTCTTCAACTATAGTCATTTTTCTTTCGATTGCAAACGTAACCAGTTTTTCAATGGTGTAATGGTTTAACATAGAAAACTTACCGTTGGCTCTCGATTCTAATCTATCACTCCGATTTGCAAACGGATTTCACTGAAGCTGTAACTTTCATCCCAGAACATAGTTTAGGGGCCATTACCTCTTCAACTATAGTCATTTTTCTTTCGATTGCAAACGTAACCAGTTTTTCAATGGTGTAATGGTTTAACATAGAAAACTTACCGTTGGCTCTCGATTCTAATCTATCACTCCGATTTGCAAACGGATTTCACTGAAGCTGTAACTTTCATCCCAGAACATAGTTTAGGGGCCATTACCTCTTCAACTATAGTCATTTTTCTTTCGATTGCAAACGTAACCAGTTTTTCAATGGTGTAATGGTTTAACATAGAAAACTTACCGTTGGCTCTCGATTCTAATCTATCACTCCGATTTGCAAACGGATTTCACTGAAGCTGTAACTTTCATCCCAGAACATAGTTTAGGGGCCATTACCTCTTCAACTATAGTCATTTTTCTTTCGATTGCAAACGTAACCAGTTTTTCAATGGTGTAATGGTTTAACATAGAAAACTTACCGTTGGCTCTCGATTCTAATCTATCACTCCGATTTGCAAACGGATTTCACTGAAGCTGTAACTTTCATCCCAGAACAGAGTTTAGGGGCCATTACCTCTTCAACTATAGTCATTTTTCTTTCGATTGCAAACGTAACCAGTTTTTCAATGGTGTAATGGTTTAACATAGAAAACTTACCGTTGGCTCTCGATTCTAATCTATCACTCCGATTTGCAAACGGATTTCACTGAAGCTGTAACTTTCATCCCAGAACATAGTTTAGGGGCCATTACCTCTTCAACTATAGTCATTTTTCTTTCGATTGCAAACGTAACCAGTTTTTCAATGGTGTAATGGTTTAACATAGAAAACTTACCGTTGGCTCTCGATTCTAATCTATCACTCCGATTTGCAAACGGATTTCACTGAAGCTGTAACTTTCATCCCAGAACATAGTTTAGGGGCCATTACCTCTTCAACTATAGTCATTTTTCTTTCGATTGCAAACGTAACCAGTTTTTCAATGGTGTAATGGTTTAACATAGAAAACTTACCGTTGGCTCTCGATTCTAATCTATCACTCCGATTTGCAAACGGATTTCACTGAAGCTGTAACTTTCATCCCAGAACATAGTTTAGGGGCCATTACCTCTTCAACTATAGTCATTTTTCTTTCGATTGCAAACGTAACCAGTTTTTCAATGGTGTAATGGTTTAACATAGAAAACTTACCGTTGGCTCTCGATTCTAATCTATCACTCCGATTTGCAAACGGATTTCACTGAAGCTGTAACTTTCATCCCAGAACATAGTTTAGGGGCCATTACCTCTTCAACTATAGTCATTTTTCTTTCGATTGCAAACGTAACCAGTTTTTCAATGGTGTAATGGTTTAACATAGAAAACTTACCGTTGGCTCTCGATTCTAATCTATCACTCCGATTTGCAAACGGATTTCACTGAAGCTGTAACTTTCATCCCAGAACATAGTTTAGGGGCCATTACCTCTTCAACTATAGTCATTTTTCTTTCGATTGCAAACGTAACCAGTTTTTCAATGGTGTAATGGTTTAACATAGAAAACTTACCGTTGGCTCTCGATTCTAATCTATCACTCCGATTTGCAAACGGATTTCACTGAAGCTGTAACTTTCATCCCAGAACATAGTTTAGGGGCCATTACCTCTTCAACTATAGTCATTTTTCTTTCGATTGCAAACGTAACCAGTTTTTCAATGGTGTAATGGTTTAACATAGAAAACTTACCGTTGGCTCTCGATTCTAATCTATCACTCCGATTTGCAAACGGATTTCACTGAAGCTGTAACTTTCATCCCAGAACATAGTTTAGGGGCCATTACCTCTTCAACTATAGTCATTTTTCTTTCGATTGCAAACGTAACCAGTTTTTCAATGGTGTAATGGTTTAACATAGAAAACTTACCGTTGGCTCTCGATTCTAATCTATCACTCCGATTTGCAAACGGATTTCACTGAAGCTGTAACTTTCATCCCAGAACATAGTTTAGGGGCCATTACCTCTTCAACTATAGTCATTTTTCTTTCGATTGCAAACGTAACCAGTTTTTCAATGGTGTAATGGTTTAACATAGAAAACTTACCGTTGGCTCTCGATTCTAATCTATCACTCCGATTTGCAAACGGATTTCACTGAAGCTGTAACTTTCATCCCAGAACATAGTTTAGGGGCCATTACCTCTTCAACTATAGTCATTTTTCTTTCGATTGCAAACGTAACCAGTTTTTCAATGGTGTAATGGTTTAACATAGAAAACTTACCGTTGGCTCTCGATTCTAATCTATCACTCCGATTTGCAAACGGATTTCACTGAAGCTGTAACTTTCATCCCAGAACATAGTTTAGGGGCCATTACCTCTTCAACTATAGTCATTTTTCTTTCGATTGCAAACGTAACCAGTTTTTCAATGGTGTAATGGTTTAACATAGAAAACTTACCGTTGGCTCTCGATTCTAATCTATCACTCCGATTTGCAAACGGATTTCACTGAAGCTGTAACTTTCATCCCAGAACATAGTTTAGGGGCCATTACCTCTTCAACTATAGTCATTTTTCTTTCGATTGCAAACGTAACCAGTTTTTCAATGGTGTAATGGTTTAACATAGAAAACTTACCGTTGGCTCTCGATTCTAATCTATCACTCCGATTTGCAAACGGATTTCACTGAAGCTGTAACTTTCATCCCAGAACATAGTTTAGGGGCCATTACCTCTTCAACTATAGTCATTTTTCTTTCGATTGCAAACGTAACCAGTTTTTCAATGGTGTAATGGTTTAACATAGAAAACTTACCGTTGGCTCTCGATTCTAATCTATCACTCCGATTTGCAAACGGATTTCACTGAAGCTGTAACTTTCATCCAAGAACATAGTTTAGGGGCCATTACCTCTTCAACTATAGTCATTTTTCTTTCGATTGCAAACGTAACCAGTTTTTCAATGGTGTAATGGTTTAACATAGAAAACTTACCGTTGGCTCTCGATTCTAATCTATCACTCCGATTTGCAAACGGATTTCACTGAAGCTGTAACTTTCATCCCAGAACATAGTTTAGGGGCCATTACCTCTTCAACTATAGTCATTTTTCTTTCGATTGCAAACGTAACCAGTTTTTCAATGGTGTAATGGTTTAACATAGAAAACTTACCGTTGGCTCTCGATTCTAATCTATCACTCCGATTTGCAAACGGATTTCACTGAAGCTGTAACTTTCATCCCAGAACATAGTTTAGGGGCCATTACCTCTTCAACTATAGTCATTTTTCTTTCGATTGCAAACGTAACCAGTTTTTCAATGGTGTAATGGTTTAACATAGAAAACTTACCGTTGGCTCTCGATTCTAATCTATCACTCCGATTTGCAAACGGATTTCACTGAAGCTGTAACTTTCATCCCAGAACATAGTTTAGGGGCCATTACCTCTTCAACTATAGTCATTTTTCTTTCGATTGCAAACGTAACCAGTTTTTCAATGGTGTAATGGTTTAACATAGAAAACTTACCGTTGGCTCTCGATTCTAATCTATCACTCCGATTTGCAAACGGATTTCACTGAAGCTGTAACTTTCATCCCAGAACATAGTTTAGGGGCCATTACCTCTTCAACTATAGTCATTTTTCTTTCGATTGCAAACGTAACCAGTTTTTCAATGGTGTAATGGTTTAACATAGAAAACTTACCGTTGGCTCTCGATTCTAATCTATCACTCCGATTTGCAAACGGATTTCACTGAAGCTGTAACTTTCATCCCAGAACATAGTTTAGGGGCCATTACCTCTTCAACTATAGTCATTTTTCTTTCGATTGCAAACGTAACCAGTTTTTCAATGGTGTAATGGTTTAACATAGAAAACTTACCGTTGGCTCTCGATTCTAATCTATCACTCCGATTTGCAAACGGATTTCACTGAAGCTGTAACTTTCATCCCAGAACATAGTTTAGGGGCCATTACCTCTTCAACTATAGTCATTTTTCTTTCGATTGCAAACGTAACCAGTTTTTCAATGGTGTAATGGTTTAACATAGAAAACTTACCGTTGGCTCTCGATTCTAATCTATCACTCCGATTTGCAAACGGATTTCACTGAAGCTGTAACTTTCATCCCAGAACATAGTTTAGGGGCCATTACCTCTTCAACTATAGTCATTTTTCTTTCGATTGCAAACGTAACCAGTTTTTCAATGGTGTAATGGTTTAACATAGAAAACTTACCGTTGGCTCTCGATTCTAATCTATCACTCCGATTTGCAAACGGATTTCACTGAAGCTGTAACTTTCATCCCAGAACATAGTTTAGGGGCCATTACCTCTTCAACTATAGTCATTTTTCTTTCGATTGCAAACGTAACCAGTTTTTCAATGGTGTAATGGTTTAACATAGAAAACTTACCGTTGGCTCTCGATTCTAATCTATCACTCCGATTTGCAAACGGATTTCACTGAAGCTGTAACTTTCATCCCAGAACATAGTTTAGGGGCCATTACCTCTTCAACTATAGTCATTTTTCTTTCGATTGCAAACGTAACCAGTTTTTCAATGGTGTAATGGTTTAACATAGAAAACTTACCGTTGGCTCTCGATTCTAATCTATCACTCCGATTTGCAAACGGATTTCACTGAAGCTGTAACTTTCATCCCAGAACATAGTTTAGGGGCCATTACCTCTTCAACTATAGTCATTTTTCTTTCGATTGCAAACGTAACCAGTTTTTCAATGGTGTAATGGTTTAACATAGAAAACTTACCGTTGGCTCTCGATTCTAATCTATCACTCCGATTTGCAAACGGATTTCACTGAAGCTGTAACTTTCATCCCAGAACATAGTTTAGGGGCCATTACCTCTTCAACTATAGTCATTTTTCTTTCGATTGCAAACGTAACCAGTTTTTCAATGGTGTAATGGTTTAACATAGAAAACTTACCGTTGGCTCTCGATTCTAATCTATCACTCCGATTTGCAAACGGATTTCACTGAAGCTGTAACTTTCATCCCAGAACATAGTTTAGGGGCCATTACCTCTTCAACTATAGTCATTTTTCTTTCGATTGCAAACGTAACCAGTTTTTCAATGGTGTAATGGTTTAACATAGAAAACTTACCGTTGGCTCTCGATTCTAATCTATCACTCCGATTTGCAAACGGATTTCACTGAAGCTGTAACTTTCATCCCAGAACATAGTTTAGGGGCCATTACCTCTTCAACTATAGTCATTTTTCTTTCGATTGCAAACGTAACCAGTTTTTCAATGGTGTAATGGTTTAACATAGAAAACTTACCGTTGGCTCTCGATTCTAATCTATCACTCCGATTTGCAAACGGATTTCACTGAAGCTGTAACTTTCATCCCAGAACATAGTTTAGGGGCCATTACCTCTTCAACTATAGTCATTTTTCTTTCGATTGCAAACGTAACCAGTTTTTCAATGGTGTAATGGTTTAACATAGAAAACTTACCGTTGGCTCTCGATTCTAATCTATCACTCCGATTTGCAAACGGATTTCACTGAAGCTGTAACTTTCATCCCAGAACATAGTTTAGGGGCCATTACCTCTTCAACTATAGTCATTTTTCTTTCGATTGCAAACGTAACCAGTTTTTCAATGGTGTAATGGTTTAACATAGAAAACTTACCGTTGGCTCTCGATTCTAATCTATCACTCTCGATTTGCAAACGGATTTCACTGAAGCTGTAACTTTCATCCCAGAACATAGTTTAGGGGCCATTACCTCTTCAACTATAGTCATTTTTCTTTCGATTGCAAACGTAACCAGTTTTTCAATGGTGTAATGGTTTAACATAGAAAACTTACCGTTGGCTCTCGATTCTAATCTATCACTCCGATTTGCAAACGGATTTCACTGAAGCTGTAACTTTCATCCCAGAACATAGTTTAGGGGCCATTACCTCTTCAACTATAGTCATTTTTCTTTCGATTGCAAACGTAACCAGTTTTTCAATGGTGTAATGGTTTAACATAGAAAACTTACCGTTGGCTCTCGATTCTAATCTATCACTCCGATTTGCAAACGGATTTCACTGAAGCTGTAACTTTCATCCCAGAACATAGTTTAGGGGCCATTACCTCTTCAACTATAGTCATTTTTCTTTCGATTGCAAACGTAACCAGTTTTTCAATGGTGTAATGGTTTAACATAGAAAACTTACCGTTGGCTCTCGATTCTAATCTATCACTCCGATTTGCAAACGGATTTCACTGAAGCTGTAACTTTCATCCCAGAACATAGTTTAGGGGCCATTACCTCTTCAACTATAGTCATTTTTCTTTCGATTGCAAACGTAACCAGTTTTTCAATGGTGTAATGGTTTAACATAGAAAACTTACCGTTGGCTCTCGATTCTAATCTATCACTCCGATTTGCAAACGGATTTCACTGAAGCTGTAACTTTCATCCCAGAACATAGTTTAGGGGCCATTACCTCTTCAACTATAGTCATTTTTCTTTCGATTGCAAACGTAACCAGTTTTTCAATGGTGTAATGGTTTAACATAGAAAACTTACCGTTGGCTCTCGATTCTAATCTATCACTCCGATTTGCAAACGGATTTCACTGAAGCTGTAACTTTCATCCCAGAACATAGTTTAGGGGCCATTACCTCTTCAACTATAGTCATTTTTCTTTCGATTGCAAACGTAACCAGTTTTTCAATGGTGTAATGGTTTAACATAGAAAACTTACCGTTGGCTCTCGATTCTAATCTATCACTCCGATTTGCAAACGGATTTCACTGAAGCTGTAACTTTCATCCCAGAACATAGTTTAGGGGCCATTACCTCTTCAACTATAGTCATTTTTCTTTCGATTGCAAACGTAACCAGTTTTTCAATGGTGTAATGGTTTAACATAGAAAACTTACCGTTGGCTCTCGATTCTAATCTATCACTCCGATTTGCAAACGGATTTCACTGAAGCTGTAACTTTCATCCCAGAACATAGTTTAGGGGCCATTACCTCTTCAACTATAGTCATTTTTCTTTCGATTGCAAACGTAACCAGTTTTTCAATGGTGTAATGGTTTAACATAGAAAACTTACCGTTGGCTCTCGATTCTAATCTATCACTCCGATTTGCAAACGGATTTCACTGAAGCTGTAACTTTCATCCCAGAACATAGTTTAGGGGCCATTACCTCTTCAACTATAGTCATTTTTCTTTCGATTGCAAACGTAACCAGTTTTTCAATGGTGTAATGGTTTAACATAGAAAACTTACCGTTGGCTCTCGATTCTAATCTATCACTCCGATTTGCAAACGGATTTCACTGAAGCTGTAACTTTCATCCCAGAACATAGTTTAGGGGCCATTACCTCTTCAACTATAGTCATTTTTCTTTCGATTGCAAACGTAACCAGTTTTTCAATGGTGTAATGGTTTAACATAGAAAACTTACCGTTGGCTCTCGATTCTAATCTATCACTCCGATTTGCAAACGGATTTCACTGAAGCTGTAACTTTCATCCCAGAACATAGTTTAGGGGCCATTACCTCTTCAACTATAGTCATTTTTCTTTCGATTGCAAACGTAACCAGTTTTTCAATGGTGTAATGGTTTAACATAGAAAACTTACCGTTGGCTCTCGATTCTAATCTATCACTCCGATTTGCAAACGGATTTCACTGAAGCTGTAACTTTCATCCCAGAACATAGTTTAGGGGCCATTACCTCTTCAACTATAGTCATTTTTCTTTCGATTGCAAACGTAACCAGTTTTTCAATGGTGTAATGGTTTAACATAGAAAACTTACCGTTGGCTCTCGATTCTAATCTATCACTCCGATTTGCAAACGGATTTCACTGAAGCTGTAACTTTCATCCCAGAACATAGTTTAGGGGCCATTACCTCTTCAACTATAGTCATTTTTCTTTCGATTGCAAACGTAACCAGTTTTTCAATGGTGTAATGGTTTAACATAGAAAACTTACCGTTGGCTCTCGATTCTAATCTATCACTCCGATTTGCAAACGGATTTCACTGAAGCTGTAACTTTCATCCCAGAACATAGTTTAGGGGCCATTACCTCTTCAACTATAGTCATTTTTCTTTCGATTGCAAACGTAACCAGTTTTTCAATGGTGTAATGGTTTAACATAGAAAACTTACCGTTGGCTCTCGATTCTAATCTATCACTCCGATTTGCAAACGGATTTCACTGAAGCTGTAACTTTCATCCCAGAACATAGTTTAGGGGCCATTACCTCTTCAACTATAGTCATTTTTCTTTCG
This sequence comes from Hyperolius riggenbachi, assembly GCF_040937935.1. Taxonomy (NCBI): domain Eukaryota; kingdom Metazoa; phylum Chordata; class Amphibia; order Anura; family Hyperoliidae; genus Hyperolius; species Hyperolius riggenbachi. Next base: position 205 of record NW_027152501.1, on the reverse strand, counting down.
ATTGCAAACGTAACCAGTTTTTCAATGGTGTAATGGTTTAACATAGAAAACTTACCGTTGGCTCTCGATTCTAATCTATCACTCCGATTTGCAAACGGATTTCACTGAAGCTGTAACTTTCATCCCAGAACATAGTTTAGGGGCCATTACCTCTTCAACTATAGTCATTTTTCTTTCGATTGCAAACGTAACCAGTTTTTCAATG
>NW_027152500.1:0-101123 GCF_040937935.1 Hyperolius riggenbachi | reverse complement strand
GTCTCATGGGTGGAGGTAATGGTGGGCATACTGTTGCTGGGTGTGGGTAGTGGTGGGTATGTTGCTGGGTGTGGTTAGTGGTGGGTATAATGTTGCTGGGTGTGAGTAGTGGTGGTATAATGTTGCTGGGTGTGGGTAGTGGTGGGTTTATGGTTGCTGGGTGTGGTAGTGGTGGGTATAATGTTGCTGGGTGTGGGTAGTGGTGGGTATAATGTTGCTGGGTGTAGGTAGTGGGGGTATAATGTTGCTGGGTGGGGTCAGGGGTGCGTATAATGTTGCTGGGTGTGGGTAGTGGTGGGTATAATGTTGCTGGGTGTGGGTAGTAGTGGGTATAATGTTGCTGGTGTGGGTAGTGGTGGGTATAATGTTGCTGGGTGGGGGGTAGCGGTGGGTATAATGTTGCTGGGTGTAGGTAGCGGTGTGTATAGTGTTGCTTGGTGTGGGTAATGGTGGGTATAATGTTGCTGGGTGTGAGTAGTGGTGGTATAATGTTGCTGGGTGTGGGTAGTGGTGTGTTTATGGTTGCTGGGTGGAGGTAGGGGTGGGTATAATGTTGCTGGGTGTGGGTAGTGGTGGGTATAATGTTGCGGGGTGGGGGTAGTGGTGGGTATAATGTTGCTGGGTGTGGGTAGTGGTGAGTATAATGTTGCTGGGTGTGAGTAGTGGTGGGTATAATGTTGCTGGGTGTGGGTAATGGTGGGTATAATGTTGCTTGGTGTGGGTAATGGTGGGTATAATGTTGCTGGGTGTGGGTAGTGGTGGGTATAATGTTGCTGGGTGTGGGTAGTGGCGAGTATAATGTTGCTGGGTGGGGGTTGTCGTGGGTATAATGTTGCTGGGTGTGGGTTGTGGTGGGTATAATGTTGCTGGGTGTGGGTAGTGGTGGGTATAATGTTGCTGGGTGTAGGTAGTGGTGGGTATAATGTTGCTGGGTTTGAGTAGTGGTGGGTATAATGTTGCTGGGTAGGGGTAGCGGTGGGTATAATGTTGCTGGGTGTAGGTAGCGGTGTGTATAATGTTGCTGGGTGGGTAGTGGTGGGTATAATGTTGCTGGGTGGGTAGTGGTGGGTATAATGTTGCTGGGTGTGGGTAGTGGTGGGTATAATGTTGCTGGGGGGGGTAGTGGTGGGTATAATGCTGCTTGATGTGGGTAGTGGTGGGTATAATGTTGCTGGGTGTGGGTAGTGGTGGGTATAATGTTGCTGTGAGAGGGTAGTGGTGGGTATAATGTTGCTGGGTGTGGGTAGTGGTGGGTATAATGTTGCTGGGTGTGGGTAGTGGTGGGTATAATGTTGCTGGGTGTGAGTAGTGGTGGTATAATGTTGCTGGGTGTGGGTAGTGGTGGGTTTATGGTTGCTGGGTGTGGGTAGTGGTGGGTATAATGTTGCTGGGTGTGGGTAGTGGTGGGTATAATGTTGCTTGGTGTAGGTAGTGGGGGTATAATGTTGCTGGGTGGGGTCAGGGGTGCGTATAATGTTGCTGGGTGTGGGTAGTGGTGGGTATAATGTTGCTGGGTGTGGGTAGTAGTGGGTATAATGTTGCTGGGTGTGGGTAGTGGTGGGTATAATGTTGCTGGGTGTGGGTAGTGGTGGGCATAATGTTGCTTGGTGGGGGTAGTGGTGGGTATAATGTTGCTGGGTGTGAGTAGTGGTGGTATAATGTTGCTGGGTGTGGGTAGTGGTGGGTTTATGGTTGCTGGGTGTGGGTAGTGGTGGGTATAATGTTGCTGGGTGTGGGTAGTGGTGGGTATAATGTTGCTGGGTGTAGGTAGTGGGGGTATAATGTTGCTGGGTGGGGTCAGGGGTGCGTATAATGTTGCTGGGTGTGGGTAGTGGTGGGTATAATGTTGCTGGGTGTGGGTAGTAGTGGGTATAATGTTGCTGGGTGTGGGTAGTGGTGGGTATAATGTTGCTGGGTGGGGGTAGTGGTGGGTATAATGTTGCTGGGTGTGGGTAGTGGTGGGTATAATGTTGCTGGGTGTGGGTAGTGGTGGGTATAATGTTGCTGGGTGTAGGTAGTGGTAGTATAATGTTGCTGGGTGGGGTCAGGGGTGCGTATAATGTTGCTGGGTGTGGGTAGTGGTGGGTATAATGTTGCTGGGTGTGGGTAGTAGTAGGTATAATGTTGCTGGGTGTGGGTAGTGGTGGGTATAATGTTATTGGGTGGGGGTAGTGGTGGGTATAATGTTGCTGGGTGTGGGTAGTGGTGGGTATAATGTTGCTGGGTGTGGGTAGTAGTGGGTATAATGTTGCTGGGTGTGGGTAGTGGTGGGTATAATGTTGCTGGGTGGGGGTAGCGGTGGGTATAATGTTGCTGGGTGTAGGTAGGGGTGTGTATAGTGTTGCTTGGTGTGGGTAATGGTGGGTATAATGTTGCTGGGTGTGAGTAGTGGTGGTATAATGTTGCTGGGTGTGGGTAGTGGTGTGTTTATGGTTGCTGGGTGGAGGTAGTGGTGGGTATAATGTTGCGGGGTGGGGGTAGTGGTGGGTATAATGTTGCTGGGTGGGGGTAGTGGTGAGTATAATGTTGCTGGGTGTGAGTAGTGGTGGGTATAATGTTGCTGGGTGTGGGTAATGGTGGGTATAATGTTGCTGGGTGTGGGTAGTGGTGGGTATAATGTTGCTGGGTGTGGGTAGTGGTGAGTATAATGTTGCTGGGTGGGGGTTGTCGTGGGTATAATGTTGCTGGGTGTGGGTAGTGGTGGGTATAATGTTGCTGGGTGTGGGTAGTGGTGGGTATAATGTTGCTGGGTGTAGGTAGTGGTGGGTATAATGTTGTTGGGTTTGAGTAGTGGTGGGTATAATGTTGCTGGGGGGGGGGGGGGTAGTGGTGGGTATAATGTTGCTGGGTGGGGGTTGTCGTGGGTATAATGTTGCTGGGTGTGGGTAGTGGTGGGTATAATGTTGCTGGGTGTAGGTAGTGGGGGTATAATGTTGCTGGGTGGGGTCAGGGGTGCGTATAATGTTGCTGGGTGTGGGTAGTAGTGGGTATAATGCTCATGGGTGGAGGTAATGGTGGGCATACTGTTGCTGGGTGTGGGTAGTGGTGGGTTTATGGTTGCTGGGTGTGGTAGTGGTGGGTATAATGTTGCTGGGTGTGGGTAGTGGTGGGTATAATGTTGCTGGGTGTAGGTAGTGGGGGTATAATGTTGCTGGGTGGGGTCAGGGGTGCGTATAATGTTGCTGGGTGTGGGTAGTGGTGGGTATAATGTTGCTGGGTGTGGGTAGTAGTGGGTATAATGTTGCTGGGTGTGGGTAGTGGTGGGTATAATGTTGCTGGGTGGGGGTAGCGGTGGGGTATAATGTTGCTGGGTGTAGGTAGCGGTGTGTATAGTGTTGCTTGGTGTGGGTAATGGTGGGTATAATGTTGCTGGGTGTGAGTAGTGGTGGTATAATGTTGCTGGGTGTGGGTAGTGGTGTGTTTATGGTTGCTGGGTGGAGGTAGGGGTGGGTATAATGTTGCTGGGTGTGGGTAGTGGTGGGTATAATGTTGCAGGGTGGGGGTAGTGGTGGGTATAATGTTGCTGGGTGTGGGTAGTGGTGAGTATAACGTTGCTGGGTGTGAGTAGTGGTGGGTATAATGTTGCTGGGTGTGGGTAATGGTGGGTATAATGTTGCTGGGTGTGGGTAATGGTGGGTATAATGTTGCTGGGTGTGGGTAGTGGTGGGTATAATGTTGCTGGGTGTGGGTAGTGGTGAGTATAATGTTGCTGGGTGTGGGTAGTGGTGGGTTTATGGTTGCTGGGTGTGGGTAGTGGTGGGTATAATGTTGCTGGGTGTGGGTAGTGGTGGGTATAATGTTGCTGGGTGTAGGTAGTGGGGGTATAATGTTGCTGGGTGGGGTCAGGGGTGCGTATAATGTTGCTGGGTGTGGGTAGTGGTGGGTATAATGTTGCTGGGTGTGGGTAGTAGTGGGTATAATGTTGCTGGGTGTGGGTAGTGGTGGGTATAATGTTGCTGGGTGGGGGTAGCGGTGGGTATAATGCTGCTGGGTGTAGGTAGCGGTGTGTATAGTGTTGCTTGGTGTGGGTAATGGTGGGTATAATGTTGCTGGGTGTGAGTAGTGGTGGTATAATGTTGCTGGGTGTGGGTAGTGGTGTGTTTATGGTTGCTGGGTGGAGGTAGGGGTGGGTATAATGTTGCTGGGTGTGGGTAGTGGTGGGTATAATGTTGCAGGGTGGGGGTAGTGGTGGGTATAATGTTGCTGGGTGTGGGTAGTGGTGAGTATAATGTTGCTGGGTGTGAGTAGTGGTGGGTATAATGTTGCTGGGTGTGGGTAATGGTGGGTATAATGTTGCTGGGTGTGGGTAGTGGTGGGTATAATGTTGCTGGGTGTGGGTAGTGGTGAGTATAATGTTGCTGGGTGGGGGTTGTCGTGGGTATAATGTTGCTGGGTGTGGGTAGTGGTGGGTATAATGTTGCTGGGTGTGGGTAGTGGTGGGTATAATGTTGCTGGGTGTAGGTAGTGGTGGGTATAATGTTGCTGGGTTTGAGTAGTGGTGGGTATAATGTTGCTGGGGGGGGGGGGGTAGTGGTGGGTATAATGTTGCTGGGTGGGGGTTGTCATGGGTATAATGTTGCTGGGTGTGGGTAGTGGTGGGTATAATGTTGCTGGGTGTAAGTAGTGGGGGTATAATGTTGCTGGGTTGGGTCAGGGGTGCGTATAATGTTGCTGGGTGTGGGTAGTGGTGGGTATAATGTTGCTGGGTGTGGGTAGTAGTGGGTATAATGTTGCTGGGTGTGGGTAGTGGTGGGTATAATGTTGCTGGGTGGGGGTAGCGGTGGGTATAATGTTGCTGGGTGGGTAGTGGTGGGTATAATGTTGCTGGGTGGGTAGTGGTGGGTATAATGTTGCTGGGTGGGGGTAGTGGTGGGTATAATGTCGCTGGCTGTGGGTAGTGATGGGTATAATGTTGCTGGGTGTGGGTAGTGGTGGGTATAATATTGCTGGGTGGGGGTAGTGGTGGGTATAATGTTGCTGGGTGTGGGTAGTGGTGGGTATAATGTTGCTGGGTGTGGGTAGTGGTGGGTATAATGTTGCTTGGTGTGGGTATTGGTGGGCATAATGTTGCAGAGTGTGGGTAGTGGTGGGTATAATGTTGCTGGGTGTGGGTAGTAGTGGGTTTAATGTTACTGGGTGGGGGTTGTGGTGGGTATAATGTTGCTGGGTGGGGTAGTGGTGGTATAATGTGGCTGGGTGGCGGTAGTGGTGGGTATAATGTGGCTGGGAGTGAATAGTGGTGGGTATAACGTTGCTGGGTGTGGGTAGTGGTGAGTATAATGTTGCGGGGTGAGGGTAGTGGTGGGTATAATGTTGCTGGGTGTGGGTAGTGGTGGGTATAATGTTGCTGGGTGTGGGTAGTGGTGGGTATAATATTGCTGGGTGGGGGTAGTGGTGGGTATAATGTTGCTTGGTGTGGGTAGTGGTGGGTATAATGTTGCTGGGTGTGTAGTGGTGGGTATAATGTTGCTGGGTGGGGGGTAGTGGTGGGTATAAAGTTGCTGGGTGTGGGTAGGGGTGGGTATAATGTTGCTGGGTGGGGGTAGTGGTGGGTATAGTGTTGCTGGGTGTGGGTAGTGGTGGGTATAATGTTGCTGGGGGGGGGTAGTGGTGGGTATAATGCTGCTTGATGTGGGTAGTGGTGGGTATAATGTTGCTGGGTGTGGGTAGTGGTGGGTATAATGTTGCTGGGTGCGGGTAGTGGTGGGTATAGTGTTGCTGGGTGGGGTAGTGGTGGGTATAATGTTGCTGGGTGGGGGTTGTCGTGGGTATAATGTTGCTGGGTGTGGGTAGTGGTGGGTATAATGTTGCTGGGTGTGGGTAGTGGTGGGTATAATGTTGCTGGGTGTAGGTAGTGGTGGGTATAATGTTGTTGGGTTTGAGTAGTGGTGGGTATAATGTTGCTGGGGGGGGGGGGGGGTAGTGGTGGGTATAATGTTGCTGGGTGGGGGTTGTCGTGGGTATAATGTTGCTGGGTGTGGGTAGTGGTGGGTATAATGTTGCTGGGTGTAGGTAGTGGGGGTATAATGTTGCTGGGTGGGGTCAGGGGTGCGTATAATGTTGCTGGGTGTGGGTAGTAGTGGGTATAATGCTCATGGGTGGAGGTAATGGTGGGCATACTGTTGCTGGGTGTGGGTAGTGGTGGGTATGTTGCTGGGTGTGGTTAGTGGTGGGTATAATGTTGCTGGGTGTGAGTAGTGGTGGTATAATGTTGCTGGGTGTGGGTAGTGGTGGGTTTATGGTTGCTGTGTGTTGGTAGTGGTGGGTATAATGTTGCTGGGTGTGGTTATTGGTGGGTATAATGTTGCTGGGTGTAGGTAGTGGGGGTATAATGTTGCTGGGTGGGGTCAGGGGTGCGTATAATGTTGCTGGGTGTGGGTAGTGGTGGGTATAATGTTGCTGGGTGTGGGTAGTAGTGGGTATAATGTTGCTGGGTGTGGGTAGTGGTGGGTATAATGTTGCTGGGTGGGGGTAGCGGTGGGTATAATGTTGCTGGGTGTAGGTAGCGGTGTGTATAGTGTTGCTTGGTGTGGGTAATGGTGGGTATAATGTTGCTGGGTGTGAGTAGTGGTGGTATAATGTTGCTGGGTGTGGGTAGTGGTGTGTTTATGGTTGCTGGGTGGAGGTAGGGGTGGGTATAATGTTGCTGGGTGTGGGTAGTGGTGGGTATAATGTTGCAGGGTGGGGGTAGTGGTGGGTATAATGTTGCTGGGTGTGGGTAGTGGTGAGTATAATGTTGCTGGGTGTGAGTAGTGGTGGGTATAATGTTGCTGGGTGTGGGTAATGGTGGGTATAATGTTGCTGGGTGTGGGTAATGGTGGGTATAATGTTGCTGGGTGTGGGTAGTGGTGGGTATAATGTTGCTGGGTGTGGGTAGTGGTGAGTATAATGTTGCTGGGTGGGGGTTGTCGTGGGTATAATGTTGCTGGGTGTGGGTAGTGGTGGGTATAATGTTGCTGGGTGTGGGTAGTGGTGGGTATAATGTTGCTGGGTGTAGGTAGTGGTGGGTATAATGTTGCTGGGTTTGAGTAGTGGTGGGTATAATGTTGCTGGGGGGGGGTAGTGGTGGGTATAATGTTGCTGGGTGGGGGTTGTCGTGGGTATAATGTTGCTGGGTGTGGGTAGTGGTGGGTATAATGTTGCTGGGTGTAAGTAGTGGGGGTATAATGTTGCTGGGTGGGGTCAGGGGTGCGTATAATGTTGCTGGGTGTGGGTAGTGGTGGGTATAATGTTGCTGGGTGTGGGTAGTAGTGGGTATAATGTTGCTGGGTGTGGGTAGTGGTGGGTATAATGTTGCTGGGTGGGGGTAGCGGTGGGTATAATGTTGCTGGGTGGGTAGTGGTGGGTATAATGTTGCTGGGTGGGTAGTGGTGGGTATAATGTTGCTGGGTGGGAGTAGTGGTGGGTATAATGTCGCTGGCTGTGGGTAGTGATGGGTATAATGTTGCTGGGTGTGGGTAGTGGTGGGTATAATATTGCTGGGTGGGGGTAGTGGTGGGTATAATGTTGCTGGGTGTGGGTAGTGGTGGGTATAATGTTGCTGGGTGTGGGTAGTGGTGGGTATAATGTTGCTTGGTGTGGGTATTGGTGGGCATAATGTTGCAGAGTGTGGGTAGTGGTGGGTATAATGTTGCTGGGTGTGGGTAGTAGTGGGTTTAATGTTACTGGGTGGGGGTTGTGGTGGGTATAATGTTGCTGGGTGGCGGTAGTGGTGGGTATAATGTGGCTGGGAGTGAATAGTGGTGGGTATAACGTTGCTGGGTGTGGGTAGTGGTGAGTATAATGTTGCTGGGTGAGGGTAGTAGTGGGTATAATGTTGCTGGGTGTGGGTAGTGGTGGGTATAATGTTGCTGGGTGGGGGTAGCGGTGGGTATAATGTTGCTGGGTGGGTAGTGGTGGGTATAATGTTGCTGGGTGGGTAGTGGTGGGTATAATGTTGCTGGGTGGGAGTAGTGGTGGGTATAATGTCGCTGGCTGTGGGTAGTGATGGGTATAATGTTGCTGGGTGTGGGTAGTGGTGGGTATAATATTGCTGGGTGGGGGTAGTGGTGGGTATAATGTTGCTGGGTGTGGGTAGTGGTGGGTATAATGTTGCTGGGTGTGGGTAGTGGTGGGTATAATGTTGCTTGGTGTGGGTATTGGTGGGCATAATGTTGCAGAGTGTGGGTAGTGGTGGGTATAATGTTGCTGGGTGTGGGTAGTAGTGGGTTTAATGTTACTGGGTGGGGGTTGTGGTGGGTATAATGTTGCTGGGTGGCGGTAGTGGTGGGTATAATGTGGCTGGGAGTGAATAGTGGTGGGTATAACGTTGCTGGGTGTGGGTAGTGGTGAGTATAATGTTGCTGGGTGAGGGTAGTGGTGGGTATAATGTTGCCGGGTGTGGGTAGTGGTGGGTATAATGTTGCTGGGTGTGGGTAGTGGTGGGTATAATATTGCTGGGTGGGGGTAGTGGTGGGTATAATGTTGCTTGGTGTGGGTAGTGGTGGGTATAATGTTGCTGGGTGTGTAGTGGTGGGTATAATGTTGCTGGGTGGGGGTAGTGGTGGGTATAAAGTTGCTGGGTGTGGGTAGGGGTGGGTATAATGTTGCTGGGTGGGGGTAGTGGTGGGTATAGTGTTGCTGGGTGTGGGTAGTGGTGGGTATAATGTTGCTGGGGGGGGTAGTGGTGGGTATAATGCTGCTTGATGTGGGTAGTGGTGGGTATAATGTTGCTGGGTGTGGGTAGTGGTGGGTATAATGTTGCTGGGTGCGGGTAGTGGTGGGTATAGTGTTGCTGGGTGGGGTAGTGGTGGGTATAATGTTGCTGGGTGTGGGTAGTGGTGGGTATAATGTTGCTGGGTGTAGGTAGTGGGGGTATAATGTTGCTGGGTGTGGGTAGTGGTGAGTATAATGTTGCTGGGTGAGGGTAGTGGTGGGTATAATGTTGCTGGGTGTGGGTAGTGGTGGGTATAATGTTGCTGGGTGTGGGTAGTGGTGGGTATAATATTGCTGGGTGGGGGTAGTAGTGGGTATAATGTTGCTTGGTGTGGGTAGTGGTGGGTATAATGTTACTGGGTGTGTAGTGGTGGGTATAATGTTGCTGGGTGTGGTTATTGGTGGGTATAATGTTGCTGGGTGTAGGTAGTGGGGGTATAATGTTGCTGGGTGGGGTCAGGGGTGCGTATAATGTTGCTGGGTGTGGGTAGTGGTGGGTATAATGTTGCTGGGTGTGGGTAGTAGTGGGTATAATGTTGCTGGGTGTGGGTAGTGGTGGGTATAATGTTGCTGGGTGGGGGTAGCGGTGGGTATAATGTTGCTGGGTGTAGGTAGCGGTGTGTATAGTGTTGCTTGGTGTGGGTAATGGTGGGTATAATGTTGCTGGGTGTGAGTAGTGGTGGTATAATGTTGCTGGGTGTGGGTAGTGGTGTGTTTATGGTTGCTGGGTGGAGGTAGGGGGGGGGGGGGGGGGGGGGTATAATGTTGCTGGGTGTGGGTAGTGGTGGGTATAATGTTGCAGGGTGGGGGTAGTGGTGGGTATAATGTTGCTGGGTGGGGGGGGGGAGGGGGGAGGGGGGGAGGGGGGGCGGGGGGGTGAGTAGTGGTGGGTATAATGTTGCTGGGTGTGGGTAATGGTGGGTATAATGTTGCTGGGTGTGGGTAATGGTGGGTATAATGTTGCTGGGTGTGGGTAGTGGTGGGTATAATGTTGCTGGGTGTGGGTAGTGGTGAGTATAATGTTGCTGGGTGGGGGTTGTCGTGGGTATAATGTTGCTGGGTGTGGGTAGTGGTGGGTATAATGTTGCTGGGTGTAGGTAGTGGTGGGTATAATGTTGCTGGGTTTGAGTAGTGGTGGGTATAATGTTGCTGGGGGGGGGTAGTGGTGGGTATAATGTTGCTGGGTGGGGGTTGTCGTGGGTATAATGTTGCTGGGTGTGGGTAGTGGTGGGTATAATGTTGCTGGGTGTAAGTAGTGGGGGTATAATGTTGCTGGGTGGGGTCAGGGGTGCGTATAATGTTGCTGGGTGTGGGTAGTGGTGGGTATAATGTTGCTGGGTGTGGGTAGTAGTGGGTATAATGTTGCTGGGTGTGGGTAGTGGTGGGTATAATGTTGCTGGGTGGGGGTAGCGGTGGGTATAATGTTGCTGGGTGGGTAGTGGTGGGTATAATGTTGCTGGGTGGGTAGTGGTGGGTATAATGTTGCTGGGTGGGAGTAGTGGTGGGTATAATGTTGCTGGGTGTGGGTAGTGGTGGGTATAATGTTGCTGGGTGTAGGTAGTGGGGGTATAATGTTGCTGGGTGTGGGTAGTGGTGAGTATAATGTTGCTGGGTGAGGGTAGTGGTGGGTATAATGTTGCTGGGTGTGGGTAGTGGTGGGTATAATGTTGCTGGGTGTGGGTAGTGGTGGGTATAATATTGCTGGGTGGGGGTAGTAGTGGGTATAATGTTGCTTGGTGTGGGTAGTGGTGGGTATAATGTTACTGGGTGTGTAGTGGTGGGTATAATGTTGCTGGGTGTGGTTATTGGTGGGTATAATGTTGCTGGGTGTAGGTAGTGGGGGTATAATGTTGCTGGGTGGGGTCAGGGGTGCGTATAATGTTGCTGGGTGTGGGTAGTGGTGGGTATAATGTTGCTGGGTGTGGGTAGTAGTGGGTATAATGTTGCTGGGTGTGGGTAGTGGTGGGTATAATGTTGCTGGGTGGGGGTAGCGGTGGGTATAATGTTGCTGGGTGTAGGTAGCGGTGTGTATAGTGTTGCTTGGTGTGGGTAATGGTGGGTATAATGTTGCTGGGTGTGAGTAGTGGTGGTATAATGTTGCTGGGTGTGGGTAGTGGTGTGTTTATGGTTGCTGGGTGGAGGTAGGGGTGGGTATAATGTTGCTGGGTGTGGGTAGTGGTGGGTATAATGTTGCAGGGTGGGGGTAGTGGTGGGTATAATGTTGCTGGGTGTGGGTAGTGGTGAGTATAATGTTGCTGGGTGTGAGTAGTGGTGGGTATAATGTTGCTGGGTGTGGGTAATGGTGGGTATAATGTTGCTGGGTGTGGGTAATGGTGGGTATAATGTTGCTGGGTGTGGGTAGTGGTGGGTATAATGTTGCTGGGTGTGGGTAGTGGTGAGTATAATGTTGCTGGGTGGGGGTTGTCGTGGGTATAATGTTGCTGGGTGTGGGTAGTGGTGGGTATAATGTTGCTGGGTGTGGGTAGTGGTGGGTATAATGTTGCTGGGTGTAGGTAGTGGTGGGTATAATGTTGCTGGGTTTGAGTAGTGGTGGGTATAATGTTGCTGGGGGGGGGTAGTGGTGGGTATAATGTTGCTGGGTGGGGGTTGTCGTGGGTATAATGTTGCTGGGTGTGGGTAGTGGTGGGTATAATGTTGCTGGGTGTAAGTAGTGGGGGTATAATGTTGCTGGGTGGGGTCAGGGGTGCGTATAATGTTGCTGGGTGTGGGTAGTGGTGGGTATAATGTTGCTGGGTGTGGGTAGTAGTGGGTATAATGTTGCTGGGTGTGGGTAGTGGTGGGTATAATGTTGCTGGGTGGGGGTAGCGGTGGGTATAATGTTGCTGGGTGGGTAGTGGTGGGTATAATGTTGCTGGGTGGGTAGTGGTGGGTATAATGTTGCTGGGTGGGAGTAGTGGTGGGTATAATGTCGCTGGCTGTGGGTAGTGATGGGTATAATGTTGCTGGGTGTGGGTAGTGGTGGGTATAATATTGCTGGGTGGGGGTAGTGGTGGGTATAATGTTGCTGGGTGTGGGTAGTGGTGGGTATAATGTTGCTGGGTGTGGGTAGTGGTGGGTATAATGTTGCTTGGTGTGGGTATTGGTGGGCATAATGTTGCAGAGTGTGGGTAGTGGTGGGTATAATGTTGCTGGGTGTGGGTAGTAGTGGGTTTAATGTTACTGGGTGGGGGTTGTGGTGGGTATAATGTTGCTGGGTGGCGGTAGTGGTGGGTATAATGTGGCTGGGAGTGAATAGTGGTGGGTATAACGTTGCTGGGTGTGGGTAGTGGTGAGTATAATGTTGCTGGGTGAGGGTAGTAGTGGGTATAATGTTGCTGGGTGTGGGTAGTGGTGGGTATAATGTTGCTGGGTGGGGGTAGCGGTGGGTATAATGTTGCTGGGTGGGTAGTGGTGGGTATAATGTTGCTGGGTGGGTAGTGGTGGGTATAATGTTGCTGGGTGGGAGTAGTGGTGGGTATAATGTCGCTGGCTGTGGGTAGTGATGGGTATAATGTTGCTGGGTGTGGGTAGTGGTGGGTATAATATTGCTGGGTGGGGGTAGTGGTGGGTATAATGTTGCTGGGTGTGGGTAGTGGTGGGTATAATGTTGCTGGGTGTGGGTAGTGGTGGGTATAATGTTGCTTGGTGTGGGTATTGGTGGGCATAATGTTGCAGAGTGTGGGTAGTGGTGGGTATAATGTTGCTGGGTGTGGGTAGTAGTGGGTTTAATGTTACTGGGTGGGGGTTGTGGTGGGTATAATGTTGCTGGGTGGCGGTAGTGGTGGGTATAATGTGGCTGGGAGTGAATAGTGGTGGGTATAACGTTGCTGGGTGTGGGTAGTGGTGTGTATAATGTTGCTGGGTGAGGGTAGTGGTGGGTATAATGTTGCCGGGTGTGGGTAGTGGTGGGTATAATGTTGCTGGGTGTGGGTAGTGGTGGGTATAATATTGCTGGGTGGGGGTAGTGGTGGGTATAATGTTGCTTGGTGTGGGTAGTGGTGGGTATAATGTTGCTGGGTGTGTAGTGGTGGGTATAATGTTGCTGGGTGGGGGTAGTGGTGGGTATAAAGTTGCTGGGTGTGGGTAGGGGTGGGTATAATGTTGCTGGGTGGGGGTAGTGGTGGGTATAGTGTTGCTGGGTGTGGGTAGTGGTGGGTATAATGTTGCTGGGGGGGGTAGTGGTGGGTATAATGCTGCTTGATGTGGGTAGTGGTGGGTATAATGTTGCTGGGTGTGGGTAGTGGTGGGTATAATGTTGCTGGGTGCGGGTAGTGGTGGGTATAGTGTTGCTGGGTGGGGTAGTGGTGGGTATAATGTTGCTGGGTGTGGGTAGTGGTGGGTATAATGTTGCTGGGTGTAGGTAGTGGGGGTATAATGTTGCTGGGTGTGGGTAGTGGTGAGTATAATGTTGCTGGGTGAGGGTAGTGGTGGGTATAATGTTGCTGGGTGTGGGTAGTGGTGGGTATAATGTTGCTGGGTGTGGGTAGTGGTGGGTATAATATTGCTGGGTGGGGGTAGTAGTGGGTATAATGTTGCTTGGTGTGGGTAGTGGTGGGTATAATGTTACTGGGTGTGTAGTGGTGGGTATAATGTTGCTGGGTGGGGGTAGTGGTGGGTATAAAGTTGCTGGGTGTGGGTAGGGGTGGGTATAATGTTGCTGGGTGGGGGTAGTGGTGGGTATAGTGTTGCTGGGTGTGGGTAGTGGTGGGTATAATGTTGCTGGGGGGGGGGGGTAGTGGTGGGTATAATGCTGCTTGATGTGGGTAGTGGTGGGTATAATGTTGCTGGGTGTGGGTAGTGGTGGGTATAATGTTGCTGGGTGCGGGTAGTGGTGGGTATAGTGTTGCTGGGTGGGGTAGTGGTGGGTATAATGTTGCTGGGTGTGGGTAGTGGTGGGTATAATGTTGCTGGGTGTAGGTAGTGGGGGTATAATGTTGCTGGGTGTGGGTAGTGGTGGGTATAATGTTGCTGGGTTTGAGTAGTGGTGGGTATAATGTTGCTGGGGGGGGAGGGGGGTAGTGGTGGGTATAATGTTGCTGGGTGGGGGTTGTGGTGGCTATAATGTTGCTGGGTTTGGGTAGTGGTGGGTATAATGTTGCTGGGTGTAGGTACTGGAGGGTATAATGTTGCTGGGTGTGGGTAGTGGTGGGTATAATGTTGCTGGGTGTGGGTAGTGGTGGGTATAATGTGGCTGGGTGTGGGTAGTGGTGGGTATAATGTTTCTGGGTGTGGTTAGTGGTGGGTATAATGTGGCTGGGTGTGGGTAGTGGTGGGTATAATGTTTCTGGGCGTGGGTAGTGGTGGGTATAATGTTGCTGGGTGTGGGTAGTGGTGGGTATAATGTTGCTGGGTGGGGGTAGTGGTGGGTATAATGTTGCTGGGTGGGGGTAGTGGTGGGTATAAAGTTGCTGGGTGTGGGTAGGGGTGGGTATAATGTTGCTGGGTGGGGGTAGTGGTAGGTATAATGTTGCTGGGTGTGGGTAGTGGTGGGTATAATGTTGCTGGGGGGGGGGGGGGGTAGTGGTGGGTATAATGCTGCTTGATGTGGGTAGTGGTGGGTAAAATGTTGCTGGGTGTGGGTAGTGGTCGGTATAATGTTGCTGGGTGTAGGTAGTGGGGGTATAATGTTGCTGGGTGTGGGTAGTGGTCGTTATAATGTTGCTGGGTTTGAGTAGTGGTGGGTATAATGTTGCTGGGGGGCGGGGTTAGTGGTGGGTATAATGTTGCTGGGTGGGGGTTGTGGTGGGTATAATGTTGCTGGGTTTGGGTAGTGGTGGGTATAATGTTGCTGGGTGTAGGTACTGGAGGGTATAATGTTTCTGGGTGTGGGTAGTGGTGGGTATAGTGTTGCTGGGTGTGGGTAGTGGTGGGTATAATGTTGCTGGGTGTGAGTAGTGGTGGGTATAGTGTTGCTGGGTGTGGGTAGTGGTGGGTATAATGTTGCTGGGTGTGGGTAGTGGTGGGTATAATGTTGCTGGGTGTGGGTAGTGGTGGGTATAGTGTTGCTGGGTGTGGTTAGTGGTGGGTATAATGTTGCTCGGTGGGGGTAGTGGTGGGTATAATGTTGCTGGGTGGGGGTAGTGGTGGGTATAATGTTGCTGGGTGGGGGTAGTGGTGGGTATAATGTTGCTGGGTGGGGGTAGTGGTGGGTATAATGTTGCTGGGTGGGGGTAGTGGGGGGTATAATGTTGCTGGGTGGGGGTAGTGGTGGGTATAATGTTGCTGGGTGTGGGTATAATGTTGCTGGGTGTGGGTAGTGGTGGGTATAATGTTGCTGGGTGCGGGTAGTGGTGGGTTTAATGTTGCTGGGTGTGGCTAGTGGTGGGTATAATGTTGCTGGGTGTGGTTAGTGGTGGGTATAATGTTGCTCGGTGGGGGTAGTGGTGGGTATTATGTTGCTGGGTTTGAGCAGTGGTGGGCATAATGTTGGTGGGTGTGGGTAGTGGTGGGTATAATGTTGCTGGGTGTAGGTAGTGGTGGGTATAATGTTGCTGGGTGTGGGTAGTGGTGAGTATAATGTTGCTGGGTGGGGGTTGTCGTGGGTATAATGTTGCTGGGTGTGGGTAGTGGTGGGTATAATGTTGCTGGGTGTGGGTAGTGGTGGGTATAATGTTGCTGGGTGCAGGTAGTGGTGAGTATAATGTTGTTGGGTTTGAGTAGTGGTGGGTATAATGTTGCTGGGGGGGGGGGGGGTAGTGGTGGGTATAATGTTGCTGGGTGGGGGTTGTCGTGGGTATAATGTTGCTGGGTGTGGGTAGTGGTGGGTATAATGTTGCTGGGTGTGGGTAGTGGTGAGTATAATGTTGCTGGGTGGGGGTTGTCGTAGGTATAATGTTGCTGGGTGTGGGTAGTGGTGGGTATAATGTTACTGGGTGTGGGTAGTGGTGGGTATAATGTTGCTGGGTGTAGGTAGTGGTGGGTATAATGTTGTTGGGTTTGAGTAGTGGTGGGTATAATGTTGCTGGGGGGGGGGGGGGGGTAGTGGTGGGTATAATGTTGCTGGGTGTAGGTAGTGGGGGTATAATGTTGCTGGGTGGGGTCAGGGGTGCGTATAATGTTGCTGGGTGTGGGTAGTAGTGGGTATAATGCTCATGGGTGGAGGTAATGGTGGGCATACTGTTGCTGGGTGTGGGTAGTGGTGGGTATGTTGCTGGGTGTGGTTAGTGGTGGGTATAATGTTGCTGGGTGTGAGTAGTGGTGGTATAATGTTGCTGGGTGTGGGTAGTGGTGGGTTTATGGTTGCTGGGTGTGGGTAGTGGTGGGTATAATGTTGCTGGGTGTGGGTAGTGGTGGGTATAATGTTGCTGGGTGTAGGTAGTGGGGGTATAATGTTGCTGGGTGGGGTCAGGGGTGCGTATAATGTTGCTGGGTGTGGGTAGTGGTGGGTATAATGTTGCTGGGTGTGGGTAGTAGTGGGTATAATGTTGCTGGGTGTGGGTAGTGGTGGGTATAATGTTGCTGGGTGGGGGTAGCGGTGGGTATAATGTTGCTGGGTGTAGGTAGCGGTGTGTATAGTGTTGCTTGGTGTGGGTAATGGTGGGTATAATGTTGCTGGGTGTGAGTAGTGGTGGTATAATGTTGCTGGGTGTGGGTAGTGGTGTGTTTATGGTTGCTGGGTGGAGGTAGGGGTGGGTATAATGTTGCTGGGTGTGGGTAGTGGTGGGTATAATGTTGCGGGGTGGGGGTAGTGGTGGGTATAATGTTGCTGGGTGTGGGTAGTGGTGAGTATAATGTTGCTGGGTGTGAGTAGTGGTGGGTATAATGTTGCTGGGTGTGGGTAATGGTGGGTATAATGTTGCTTGGTGTGGGTAATGGTGGGTATAATGTTGCTGGGTGTGGGTAGTGGTGGGTATAATGTTGCTGGGTGTGGGTAGTGGCGAGTATAATGTTGCTGGGTGGGGGTTGTCGTGGGTATAATGTTGCTGGGTGTGGGTTGTGGTGGGTATAATGTTGCTGGGTGTGGGTAGTGGTGGGTATAATGTTGCTGGGTGTAGGTAGTGGTGGGTATAATGTTGCTGGGTTTGAGTAGTGGTGGGTATAATGTTGCTGGGTAGGGGTAGCGGTGGGTATAATGTTGCTGGGTGTAGGTAGCGGTGTGTATAATGTTGCTGGGTGGGTAGTGGTGGGTATAATGTTGCTGGGTGGGTAGTGGTGGGTATAATGTTGCTGGGTGTGGGTAGTGGTGGGTATAATGTTGCTGGGGGGGTAGTGGTGGGTATAATGCTGCTTGATGTGGGTAGTGGTGGGTATAATGTTGCTGGGTGTGGGTAGTGGTGGGTATAATGTTGCTGTGAGAGGGTAGTGGTGGGTATAATGTTGCTGGGTGTGGGTAGTGGTGGGTATAATGTTGCTGGGTGTGGGTAGTGGTGGGTATAATGTTGCTGGGTGTGAGTAGTGGTGGTATAATGTTGCTGGGTGTGGGTAGTGGTGGGTTTATGGTTGCTGGGTGTGGGTAGTGGTGGGTATAATGTTGCTGGGTGTGGGTAGTGGTGGGTATAATGTTGCTTGGTGTAGGTAGTGGGGGTATAATGTTGCTGGGTGGGGTCAGGGGTGCGTATAATGTTGCTGGGTGTGGGTAGTGGTGGGTATAATGTTGCTGGGTGTGGGTAGTAGTGGGTATAATGTTGCTGGGTGTGGGTAGTGGTGGGTATAATGTTGCTGGGTGTGGGTAGTGGTGGGCATAATGTTGCTTGGTGGGGGTAGTGGTGGGTATAATGTTGCTGGGTGTGAGTAGTGGTGGTATAATGTTGCTGGGTGTGGGTAGTGGTGGGTTTATGGTTGCTGGGTGTGGGTAGTGGTGGGTATAATGTTGCTGGGTGTGGGTAGTGGTGGGTATAATGTTGCTGGGTGTAGGTAGTGGGGGTATAATGTTGCTGGGTGGGGTCAGGGGTGCGTATAATGTTGCTGGGTGTGGGTAGTGGTGGGTATAATGTTGCTGGGTGTGGGTAGTAGTGGGTATAATGTTGCTGGGTGTGGGTAGTGGTGGGTATAATGTTGCTGGGTGGGGGTAGTGGTGGGTATAATGTTGCTGGGTGTGGGTAGTGGTGGGTATAATGTTGCTGGGTGTGGGTAGTGGTGGGTATAATGTTGCTGGGTGTAGGTAGTGGTAGTATAATGTTGCTGGGTGGGGTCAGGGGTGCGTATAATGTTGCTGGGTGTGGGTAGTGGTGGGTATAATGTTGCTGGGTGTGGGTAGTAGTAGGTATAATGTTGCTGGGTGTGGGTAGTGGTGGGTATAATGTTATTGGGTGGGGGTAGTGGTGGGTATAATGTTGCTGGGTGTGGGTAGTGGTGGGTATAATGTTGCTGGGTGTGGGTAGTAGTGGGTATAATGTTGCTGGGTGTGGGTAGTGGTGGGTATAATGTTGCTGGGTGGGGGTAGCGGTGGGTATAATGTTGCTGGGTGTAGGTAGGGGTGTGTATAGTGTTGCTTGGTGTGGGTAATGGTGGGTATAATGTTGCTGGGTGTGAGTAGTGGTGGTATAATGTTGCTGGGTGTGGGTAGTGGTGTGTTTATGGTTGCTGGGTGGAGGTAGTGGTGGGTATAATGTTGCGGGGTGGGGGTAGTGGTGGGTATAATGTTGCTGGGTGGGGGTAGTGGTGAGTATAATGTTGCTGGGTGTGAGTAGTGGTGGGTATAATGTTGCTGGGTGTGGGTAATGGTGGGTATAATGTTGCTGGGTGTGGGTAGTGGTGGGTATAATGTTGCTGGGTGTGGGTAGTGGTGAGTATAATGTTGCTGGGTGGGGGTTGTCGTGGGTATAATGTTGCTGGGTGTGGGTAGTGGTGGGTATAATGTTGCTGGGTGTGGGTAGTGGTGGGTATAATGTTGCTGGGTGTAGGTAGTGGTGGGTATAATGTTGTTGGGTTTGAGTAGTGGTGGGTATAATGTTGCTGGGGGGGGGGGTAGTGGTGGGTATAATGTTGCTGGGTGGGGGTTGTCGTGGGTATAATGTTGCTGGGTGTGGGTAGTGGTGGGTATAATGTTGCTGGGTGTAGGTAGTGGGGGTATAATGTTGCTGGGTGGGGTCAGGGGTGCGTATAATGTTGCTGGGTGTGGGTAGTAGTGGGTATAATGCTCATGGGTGGAGGTAATGGTGGGCATACTGTTGCTGGGTGTGGGTAGTGGTGGGTTTATGGTTGCTGGGTGTGGGTAGTGGTGGGTATAATGTTGCTGGGTGTGGGTAGTGGTGGGTATAATGTTGCTGGGTGTAGGTAGTGGGGGTATAATGTTGCTGGGTGGGGTCAGGGGTGCGTATAATGTTGCTGGGTGTGGGTAGTGGTGGGTATAATGTTGCTGGGTGTGGGTAGTAGTGGGTATAATGTTGCTGGGTGTGGGTAGTGGTGGGTATAATGTTGCTGGGTGGGGGTAGCGGTGGGTATAATGTTGCTGGGTGTAGGTAGCGGTGTGTATAGTGTTGCTTGGTGTGGGTAATGGTGGGTATAATGTTGCTGGGTGTGAGTAGTGGTGGTATAATGTTGCTGGGTGTGGGTAGTGGTGTGTTTATGGTTGCTGGGTGGAGGTAGGGGTGGGTATAATGTTGCTGGGTGTGGGTAGTGGTGGGTATAATGTTGCAGGGTGGGGGTAGTGGTGGGTATAATGTTGCTGGGTGTGGGTAGTGGTGAGTATAACGTTGCTGGGTGTGAGTAGTGGTGGGTATAATGTTGCTGGGTGTGGGTAATGGTGGGTATAATGTTGCTGGGTGTGGGTAATGGTGGGTATAATGTTGCTGGGTGTGGGTAGTGGTGGGTATAATGTTGCTGGGTGTGGGTAGTGGTGAGTATAATGTTGCTGGGTGTGGGTAGTGGTGGGTTTATGGTTGCTGGGTGTGGGTAGTGGTGGGTATAATGTTGCTGGGTGTGGGTAGTGGTGGGTATAATGTTGCTGGGTGTAGGTAGTGGGGGTATAATGTTGCTGGGTGGGGTCAGGGGTGCGTATAATGTTGCTGGGTGTGGGTAGTGGTGGGTATAATGTTGCTGGGTGTGGGTAGTAGTGGGTATAATGTTGCTGGGTGTGGGTAGTGGTGGGTATAATGTTGCTGGGTGGGGGTAGCGGTGGGTATAATGCTGCTGGGTGTAGGTAGCGGTGTGTATAGTGTTGCTTGGTGTGGGTAATGGTGGGTATAATGTTGCTGGGTGTGAGTAGTGGTGGTATAATGTTGCTGGGTGTGGGTAGTGGTGTGTTTATGGTTGCTGGGTGGAGGTAGGGGTGGGTATAATGTTGCTGGGTGTGGGTAGTGGTGGGTATAATGTTGCAGGGTGGGGGTAGTGGTGGGTATAATGTTGCTGGGTGTGGGTAGTGGTGAGTATAATGTTGCTGGGTGTGAGTAGTGGTGGGTATAATGTTGCTGGGTGTGGGTAATGGTGGGTATAATGTTGCTGGGTGTGGGTAGTGGTGGGTATAATGTTGCTGGGTGTGGGTAGTGGTGAGTATAATGTTGCTGGGTGGGGGTTGTCGTGGGTATAATGTTGCTGGGTGTGGGTAGTGGTGGGTATAATGTTGCTGGGTGTGGGTAGTGGTGGGTATAATGTTGCTGGGTGTAGGTAGTGGTGGGTATAATGTTGCTGGGTTTGAGTAGTGGTGGGTATAATGTTGCTGGGGGGGGGGGGTAGTGGTGGGTATAATGTTGCTGGGTGGGGGTTGTCATGGGTATAATGTTGCTGGGTGTGGGTAGTGGTGGGTATAATGTTGCTGGGTGTAAGTAGTGGGGGTATAATGTTGCTGGGTTGGGTCAGGGGTGCGTATAATGTTGCTGGGTGTGGGTAGTGGTGGGTATAATGTTGCTGGGTGTGGGTAGTAGTGGGTATAATGTTGCTGGGTGTGGGTAGTGGTGGGTATAATGTTGCTGGGTGGGGGTAGCGGTGGGTATAATGTTGCTGGGTGGGTAGTGGTGGGTATAATGTTGCTGGGTGGGTAGTGGTGGGTATAATGTTGCTGGGTGGGGGTAGTGGTGGGTATAATGTCGCTGGCTGTGGGTAGTGATGGGTATAATGTTGCTGGGTGTGGGTAGTGGTGGGTATAATATTGCTGGGTGGGGGTAGTGGTGGGTATAATGTTGCTCGGTGTGGGTAGTGGTGGGTATAATGTTGCTGGGTGTGGGTAGTGGTGGGTATAATGTTGCTTGGTGTGGGTATTGGTGGGCATAATGTTGCAGAGTGTGGGTAGTGGTGGGTATAATGTTGCTGGGTGTGGGTAGTAGTGGGTTTAATGTTACTGGGTGGGGGTTGTGGTGGGTATAATGTTGCTGGGTGGGGTAGTGGTGGTATAATGTGGCTGGGTGGCGGTAGTGGTGGGTATAATGTGGCTGGGAGTGAATAGTGGTGGGTATAACGTTGCTGGGTGTGGGTAGTGGTGAGTATAATGTTGCGGGGTGAGGGTAGTGGTGGGTATAATGTTGCTGGGTGTGGGTAGTGGTGGGTATAATGTTGCTGGGTGTGGGTAGTGGTGGGTATAATATTGCTGGGTGGGGGTAGTGGTGGGTATAATGTTGCTTGGTGTGGGTAGTGGTGGGTATAATGTTGCTGGGTGTGTAGTGGTGGGTATAATGTTGCTGGGTGGGGGTAGTGGTGGGTATAAAGTTGCTGGGTGTGGGTAGGGGTGGGTATAATGTTGCTGGGTGGGGGTAGTGGTGGGTATAGTGTTGCTGGGTGTGGGTAGTGGTGGGTATAATGTTGCTGGGGGGGGGTAGTGGTGGGTATAATGCTGCTTGATGTGGGTAGTGGTGGGTATAATGTTGCTGGGTGTGGGTAGTGGTGGGTATAATGTTGCTGGGTGCGGGTAGTGGTGGGTATAGTGTTGCTGGGTGGGGTAGTGGTGGGTATAATGTTGCTGGGTGTGGGTAGTGGTGGGTATAATGTTGCTGGGTGTAGGTAGTGGGGGTATAATGTTGCTGGGTGTGGGTAGTGGTGGGTATAATGTTGCTGGGTTTGAGTAGTGGTGGGTATAATGTTGCTGGGGGGGGGAGGGTAGTGGTGGGTATAATGTTGCTGGGTGGGGGTTGTGGTGGGTATAATGTTGCTGGGTTTGGGTAGTGGTGGGTATAATGTTGCTGGGTGTAGGTACTGGAGGGTATAATGTTGCTGGGTGTGGGTAGTGGTGGGTATAATGTTGCTGGGTGTCGGTAGTGGTGGGTATAATGTGGCTGGGTGTGGGTAGTGGTGGGTATAATGTTTCTGGGTGTGGTTAGTGGTGGGTATAATGTGGCTGGGTGTGGGTAGTGGTGGGTATAATGTTTCTGGGCGTGGGTAGTGGTGGGTATAATGTTGCTGGGTGTGGGTAGTGGTGGGTATAATGTTGCTGGGTGGGGGTAGTGGTGGGTATAATGTTGCTGGGTGGGGGTAGTGGTGGGTATAAAGTTGCTGGGTGTGGGTAGGGGTGGGTATAATGTTGCTGGGTGGGGGTAGTGGTAGGTATAATGTTGCTGGGTGTGGGTAGTGGTGGGTATAATGTTGCTGGGGGGGGGGGGGGGTAGTGGTGGGTATAATGCTGCTTGATGTGGGTAGTGGTGGGTAAAATGTTGCTGGGTGTGGGTAGTGGTCGGTATAATGTTGCTGGGTGTAGGTAGTGGGGGTATAATGTTGCTGGGTGTGGGTAGTGGTGGGTATAATGTTGCTGGGTTTGAGTAGTGGTGGGTATAATGTTGCTGGGGGGCGGGGGTAGTGGTGGGTATAATGTTGCTGGGTGGGGGTTGTGGTGGGTATAATGTTGCTGGGTTTGGGTAGTGGTGGGTATAATGTTGCTGGGTGTAGGTACTGGAGGGTATAATGTTTCTGGGTGTGGGTAGTGGTGGGTATAGTGTTGCTGGGTGTGGGTAGTGGTGGGTATAATGTTGCTGGGTGTGAGTAGTGGTGGGTATAGTGTTGCTGGGTGTGGGTAGTGGTGGGTATAATGTTGCTGGGTGTGGGTAGTGGTGGGTATAATGTTGCTGGGTGTGGGTAGTGGTGGGTATAGTGTTGCTGGGTGTGGTTAGTGGTGGGTATAATGTTGCTCGGTGGGGGTAGTGGTGGGTATAATGTTGCTGGGTGGGGGTAGTGGTGGGTATAATGTTGCTGGGTGGGGGTAGTGGTGGGTATAATGTTGCTGGGTGGGGGTAGTGGTGGGTATAATGTTGCTGTGTGTGGGTAGTGGTGGGTATAATGTTGCTGGGTGGGGGTAGTGGGGGGTATAATGTTGCTGGGTGTGGTTAGTGGTGGGTATAATGTTGCTCGGTGGGCGTAGTGGCGGGTATAATGTTGCTGGGTGGGGGTAGTGGTGGGTATAATGTTGCTGGGTGTGGGTATAATGTTGCTGGGTGTGGGTAGTGGTGGGTATAATGTTGCTGGGTGCGGGTAGTGGTGGGTATAATGTTGCTGGGTGCGGGTAGTGGTGGGTTTAATGTTGCTGGGTGTGGCTAGTGGTGGGTATAATGTTGCTGGGTGTGGTTAGTGGTGGGTATAATGTTGCTCGGTGGGGGTAGTGGTGGGTATTATGTTGCTGGGTTTGAGCAGTGGTGGGCATAATGTTGGTGGGTGTGGGTAGTGGTGGGTATAATGTTGCTGGGTGTAGGTAGTGTTGGGTATAATGTTGCTGCGTGTGGGTAGTGGTGTAGGTAGTGGTGGGTATAAGGTTGGTGGGTGTGGGTAGTGGTGGTATAATGTTGCTGGGTGGGCGTAGTAGTGGGTATAATGTTGCTGGGTGGGGGTAGTGGTGGGTATAATGTTGCTTGGTGTGGGTAGTGGTGGGTATAATGTTGCTGGGTGTGGGTAGTGGTGTGTATAATGTTGCCGGGTGTGGCTAGTGGTGTGTATAGTGTTGCTGGGTATGAGTAGTGGTGGGTATAATGTTGCTGTGTGTGGGTAGTGGTGGGTATAAGACAAAAGACAAGACAAATAACATTTATATCGCGCTTTTCTCCTGGTGGACTCAAAGCGCCAGAGTGGCAGCCACTAGGACGCGCTCTATAAGCAGTAGCAGTGTTAGGGAAACTTGCCTAAGGTCTCCTACTTAATAGGTGCTGGCTTACTGAACAGGTAGAGCCGAGATTCGAACCCTGGTCTCCTGTGTCAGAGGCAGAGCCCTTAACCATTACACCATCCAGCCACTACCGTATAATGTTGCTGGGTGGGGGTAGTGGTGGGTATAATGTTGCTGGGTGGGAGTAGTGGTGGGTATAATGTTGCTGGGTGGGAGTAGTGGTGGGTATAATGTTGCTGGGTGTGGGTAGTGGTAGGTATATTGTTGTTGGGTGTAGGAAGTGGTGGGTATAATGTTGCTTGTACTACACAGTTGTGCTACATCACATTAAATAATACATGTATAATAGTTTTCACCGTCTTTCACTAACAGGGGGTGAGCGCGACCAATTTGCGCCTGAAACTAAACCAGGGTTTGAGAGTGAAGGGTTACATTCCTAAGGACTCTCCAGGGTAAGTTATGTCTCAGTTAAGGCTGTGTATACCATATACCGCATTTTTCGGACTATAAGACGCACCTAAGTTTAAAGGTCAAAAATTAGAGGAAAAAAATATATACTAAAGCTGGTGGTCTATGGTGCAGGAACGTCTTATGTATCTTTTGTCCCAAACTGTCTCCACCAAGAATGACCCCCACTGCCCTCCCAGCACACAATATAAGCAGTGTTGATCGGATACCTCATTATCCTATTCGAGTTTGGTCGAATTCGGATAGTAAACTATCCGAATTCATCTCGAAGTTCGATATTCGAGTTAATCGAATATCCGATTCGACCTCGGATATCCGACGTCACTATCTGAGTCTGTATTCGAGTAAAATATTCGAGCTGGCCTTAAAGAGACACTGAAGCGAAAAAAAAATGATGATATTATGATTTGTATGTGTAGCACAGCTAAGAAATAAAACATTAAGATCAGCTACATCAGTCTAATTGTTTCCAGTACAGGAAGAGTTGAGAAACTCCAGTTGTTATCTCTATGCAAACAAGCCATTAAGCTCTCCGACTAAGTTAGTCGTGGAGAGGGCTGTTATCTGACTTTTATTATCTCAACTGTTCCTGGACTATTTACTTTTCCTCTGCTAGAGGAGAGGTCATTACTTCACAGACTGCTCTGAAAGACTCATTTTGAATGTTGTGTGTTGTGTAATCTGCACATATTATAGAATGATGCAATGTTAGAAAAAACACTGTATACCTGAAAATAAAAGTATGAGAATATTTTCTTTGCTGCTAATCTTCTAGTAATTATTCATAGTACACAACCAATTCACTATATCATATATTTTTTTTCGCTTCAGTGTCTCTTTAAATAGCTTTTAAAACTTGTATTGGGGGTCATTGATGCATGAAACCACTTTTTTTATGAAGAAAAACATCAAGTGATTATGTGGTGATGTAGTAGTTATAAAAAAGGTATCAAAAATAGTAAATTAACTTCATGAAAAGTGTTTGTATTAGAAGGTGTGTCCAAAATGGTTGTAAGTTGTAAGTCTTCATTTACGTCGTCTTCATGTTCTTCTTCTATATCTTTTTCTTCTACTTCTATATCATCTTCTTTTTTTTCTTCTTCTATATCTTCTTCTACTCGAATCTTCTTCATCTTCTACTTCTTGTATCTTCTTCAATTATCTTTTTCTTCTTCTAAATCTTCTTCTTCTTCCTCTTCTTCTTCTTCTATACCTTCTTCTTCTATATCTTCTTCTTCTTCTCCTTCTCCTTCTTCTTCTATATCTTCTTCTTCTTCTACTGTATATCTTCTTCTTCTTCTATATCTTCTTCTTCTTCTTCTATACCTTCTTCTTCTATATCTTCTTCTTCTTCTCCTTCTTCTTCTTCTATATCTTCTTCTTCTTCTATATCTTCTTCTTCTTCTCCTTCTCCTTCTTCTTCTATATCTTCTTCTTCGTCTTCTATATCTTCTTCTTCTTTGTCTTCTTCTTCTATATCTTCTTCATCTTCTTCTTCTATATCTTCTTCTTCTATATCTTCTTCTTCTTCTTCCTCTTCTTCTCTATCATTATATTATGTGTCTTGGTTTTCCTTTCTTTTGTAATATTTTTTTTTACTTCTTTTGTGGAAATAATTTATTTTAATAACACCATAGTTATATTTGTGTTGATGGCATAATAGGTAGGTAGTGGCACATTGCAAGCCACAGCGCCTTTTTCTGTGTACCCTGGCGGTGGTAAAACACAGACATCAGCAGGAGGAGGAAGTAGTTGCAAGTTGTAGAGTGGTAATAGCTGCCGGTAGGAGAGTGGGTGGGCAGGTGGCAGCAGAAAATAGTTCTTCTTCTGTTCTCCCTGGCAGTGGTAGCAGCACACAGACAGCAGAAGCTCAATGCAGCTACAGGAGGAGGAGTAGTGTGTGTCAGGCAGTGTGATTTGACTGACATAATAGGCCCTGGTTCCTAGCGGTGGTACCAGGGCCAAAAATAAACAGCATGAGGTTCCAGACAGCGGTCGTGAAGCCCACATTGTGTCCAAAACACAATTGGGACAGCACAGTTTTCAACCCGGACACCTCTAAAATAATTACAATTTTTTTTGCCAAAATAATGCAGGCAGCTATTTTTGAGCGTAATAGCTGTTGGCGCATGGGCAGTAGCACCTTGTAATGTGTTCCCTGGCAGTGGAGACACAGACAGCAGGAGGAAATACAACAGCAGGCAGCGTTAGGAGGATGAGTGTGTGTGGCAGACTGGCATTTGGCAGCAGGCAGGAGGGCAGGCAGCGAGAAATAATAGGCCCTGGTTCCTAGCGGTGGTTCCAGGGCCGTAAATACACAGCATGAGGTTCCAGACAGCGGTCATGAAGCCCACATTGTGTCCAATACACAATTGGGACAGCACAGTTTTCAACCCGGACACCTCTAAAATAATTACAATTTTTTTTTTCAAATTAATGCAGGCAGCTATTTTTGAGCGTAATAGTTGTTGGCGCATGGGCAGCAGCACCTTGTAATGTGTTCCCTGGCAGTGGAAACACAGACAGCAGGAGGAAATACAGCAGCAGGCAGTGTGAGGAGGATGAGTGTGTGTGGCAGACTGGCATTTGGCAGCAGGCAGGAGGGCAGGCAGCGAGACATAATAGGCCTTGGGTCCTAGCGGTGGTACCAGGGCCGTAAATAAACAGCATGAGGTTCCAGACAGCGGTCGTGAAGCCCACATTGTGTCCAATACACAATTGGGACAGCACAGTTTTCAACCCGGACACCTCTAAAATAATTACTATTTTTATTTTCAAAATAATGCAGGCAGCTATTTTTGAGCGTAATAGCTGTTGGCGCATGGGCAGCAGCACCTTGTAATGTGTTCTCTGGCAGTGGAGACACAGACAGCAGGAAGAAATACAGCAGCAGCAGGTGTAATGTGTGTGTGCGCCACTTCATGTCCTCCTCTCGCCGACAACAGGGGCCAGGAATTCGCCTTCCACCCAAGCCTGGTTCATTTTGAGAAACGTCAGTCTGTCCACAGACTTGTGAGACAGACGAGATCGCTTCTCAGTGACGACTCCACCGGCTGCACTGAAGCAACGCTCTGACAGTACGCTGGAAGGGGGGCAGGAGAGCACTTCCAGGGCGTACTGCGCAAGCTCGCTCCAGATCGCCAGGTGCTTGACCCAATACTCCATGGGATCAACAGGGGCAACGCTGTCAAGCCCGCTGAAGGACTCCATGTAGTCAGCCACCATGCGGGTCAAGCGCTGTCTGTGACCGGAGAAGGATGCTGCTGCAGGCACCTCCTCTCTAGTCCTTGGCAGCTCTACACTCATGTAGAGCTCATTGGTCAGAGACAGCAGGTCTGTGGTGTGTGTGCGCTTGCTGCTGGTGGATGCAGGCACCTGCTGCTGCCTCTGTGCTGGCTAGACAGTGGGGGTGGATGGCTGAGGGAAGGCTTCCTCCAAGCGCTGAACAAGGGACAGCTGCAAATCCCTCATTTGTTGCGCACGGTCTCCTCCTGCAGGCAGGAACTGGCTGAGCTTCCCCTTCAGACGTGGGTCCAGCATCATGCAGATCCAGATGTCCTCCCTCTTCTTCATCTGGATTACCCTTGGGTCCGTGCGCAGGCACCTCAGCATGTGCGCTGCCATTGGGAAGAGTCTGGCCACGTCTGCTGGCACATCATCGGCAGCCCCAGAGCCGACAGTGCTGTCTTCCTCTTCCTCTGCCTCCTGCACCTCATCCTCTCTCCACCCCCGCACCAGTCCAGCTGTGCTCTGCTGCTCCCCCTCATCAGCAGCAAGGTCAGGGACCTTCACCAACTCCAAGCCCTCTTTCTCAGAGGTGGCCTGTGAAGCTGCCTGCAGCTCCTGCTGGTCCAAGGCTGCCGCTCCCACTTCCAGCAGTGCATACAGGGCCCTGTCCAGCACACACAAAGGGGACCCACTCGCACACCATTGCATGGTCCCCGCTTACCATGTTGGTGGCCTGCAGGAAGGGTGCCAGGACTGAACACACCTGCTGCATGTGCCCCCAGTCCTCGGTGGAGATGATGGACGGGAGGTTGGTGGCGGCACGCCCAGTTGCAGTGATGGCGGCAACTGTTGCTCGTGCAACCTACTGGCTGACAGCCTGCCTCTGTTAAACCAGACACTCCAACATCGCCATGGTGGAGTTCCAGCGAGTTGGAACATTGATCATGAGCCGATGCTATGGCAGGCGCAGCTCCTTCTGCACTTCTTCCAGGCTCGCTACGGCTGCAGGCGAGTGCCGGAAATGACGCACAACCTTCCTTGCCGCCTCAAGGAGTCGGTCCATCCCCTGGTAGGTCCGCAGGAGCTTTTGGACTACCAGGTTTAGGACGTGCGCCAGGCAGGGGATGTGGGTCAGGTCTCCCTTGCTGATGGCAGCAACAAGGTTTGCCCCATTGTCGGACACAACCTCTCCAACTCTGAGGCCTCTGGGGGTCAGCCAATTCCTCTCCTGCTCTCAGAGTTTGGCCAGGACATGGTTCGCCGTCAGTTTGGTCTTCCCCAGGCTGACTAATTCCAGCAGTGCTTGGCAGTGGCGGGGCTTCACGCTGCTGCTGAGGCGGGGGGTTTGGGCTAGTGTGCCGGAGGATGGAAGCGGATCAGAGGAACCTGCTGCAATTTCGCTGACCCTGCATGGTGGCACCACCCACTGCGTTGTTGCTGCTGCTGCTGCTCTGAGTGTCCGATGCTGCTCGCCCCTCCTCACCTCCTTCCACCAAGCTGACCCAATGCGCGGTGAAGGACAGATAGCGGCCTGTCCTAAACCGGCTGCTCCACGAGTCCATGGTGACGTGGACCCGTTGACCCACCGCGTGATCCAGCCCTCTCCCGACATTGGCCATCACAGAGCGGTGAAGTGCAGGGATGGCCGTGCGTGCAAAATAATGTCGGCTGCTGATTGGCCAATCGGGGGCTGCACACATCAGGAGCGCACGCATGTTGCTCCCCTCCTGCACAAGGGAATAAGGCAGGAGTTGGGAGCACATGGCCTGTGCCAGCAAGCCGTTCAGCTAACGCACGCAACCGCTGCTGGGAGGCAGAACCCTGACCACCCCCTGGAAGGTGTCGCTGAGCAGGGTCTGACGACGCCTTTTGCTGGCACGGGAATCAGTGGAGGGAGCAGAGGAGGCCACTGAGGACTGGCTGCCAGAACAGGCCTCAGTGTCGGCGGCAGGAGTTGCAGAGGGAGGAGGAGCAGTGCGTTTCTGACGCACTCCTGCTGGTGCTGCTGGAGGAGGTGGAGGAGGGCAGGTGGCTGCTGCCGACGGCTTCGCAGTGGTGGCGGGTCTGCCACTGCCACTGCCAGCTTCCTTCAACTTCATGAACTCCTCATGCTCATGAAAGTGTTTCCCTGCCAGATGGTTCACCAGAGAGGTGGTGCCAAACGCAGAGGGCTCCTTCCCTCTGCTGAGCTGCTGGCGGCACTGGTTGCAGGTGGCATACTTGCACTCCACATATGGCAGGGTGAAATAATTCCAAATTGAGGAGGTGAAGTGGCCCCTTCAGCTGGAAGGTGCTGCTGCCGCTGGTCTCCCTGTGGTGGTTGGGGGGGGGGGGGTCTTGGTGCGGCTGGTGGTGGCACTGGCAGAACTCGTCTCTGGATCAGCACGCTGTGTGGCCTGCATACCATGCCCACTTGTGATCCTGCCCATGCCTGCAATGCTGATCCTTCTAGCAAGGCCCACAGACGCATCCTCCTCCTCCTCCTCAGAGCTGATGACATCCCCACTCCCAGGACCTGGCACCCAGTCTCTGTCCTTCACCCTATCATCATCATCCTCCCCCTCCGCAATTATGTCCTGCTGGGATCCCACAAATTCCCCTATGCATGCATGGGTGGATGGACAGTCACCACTGTCTGACTGTCCAAAAAATCATCCCCCAAAGTGCCCATGAGCATTCCTTCCTCCTCCAATTCTGCCACAACAGCACTCCATAACCCCGCTGTGCTTGGGGATAAGAAGGTGCTGAGTGACAGGGTGCTGGTGTCGCCCGCTGGGGCTGGAGAACTGCTCAGCGTTGGCTGATGGTGTAATGGTTAAGGGCTCTGCCTCTGACACAGGAGACCAGGGTTCGAATCTCGGCTCTGCCTGTTCAGTAAGCCAGCACTAATTCAGTAGGAGACCTTTGGCAAGTCTCCCTTACACTGCTACTGCCAATAGAGCGCGCCCTAGTGGCTGCTGCTCTGCTCTGGCGCTTTGAGTCCGCAAGGAGAAAAGCGCAATATAAATGTTATTTATCTTGTCTTGTCTTGTCTCTCCTCCTCCTCCTCCCCAGGCAGTGCTGGTCGGCTGCTGCTGCTCTTGCGAACAGGAGTGGCGGCGGGGGTTGAGGACTCGGTTCCAGAGCTAATGGTGGCCTGCTTATCCACCATTAGTTCCTCCACAGAGTCTGCGTCCTTCTCCTCAATAGGACGGCTACGACCTGGCGGTGGGAGGAACATCTGCGCCACACGCTGCTGCTGCTGCTGTGTCTCTGCAGCGTGACTCCCAGCTGTTGGGCGGCCAAAGCGTCCACGTCCAGTGGCTAATGGCGGAATAGCCACTGGTGCAGACGCAGAACTGCGCATGGTGGTGGTGGCGCGGCTGCCACGCCCACGACCTCCTCTCTTGGCGATGCCCTTGCTGCCCCTGCCCAGACCGCGGCTGCCAGTGCCAGACATCGTATATTTTTAATATTATACAAATGAAAAAAAAACCGTATGTATGTAAAGGCGGGTGGGACAAGTGGGGTACTTTAATGGGGTGGGACTGGTGGTGGTGGGTGTGTGAGGTGACAGACAGGTGTACTCTACAGCAGAGATCGGTGTAGCGCTAACGAGAGAGTGCGCAGTGCGCACACAAAGACCCTAGCTGACGCTGACGGATGGTGTCCCTATACACAGACTACAGTACAATTCAGCAAATACACAATACAAGTAATATAAACAATAGGACGGGTGTAGCACTAACGAGAGGGTGCGGACAGCGCAGACGTGCACTGCACACACAAAGACCCTAGCTGACGCTGACTGACGGTGTCCCTATACACAGACTACAGTACAGTACAAGTCAGCAAATACACAATAGAAGTAATAGAAAAAAATAGGACGGGTGTAGCACTAACGAGAGGGTGCGGACAGCGCAGACGTGCACTGCACACACAAAGACCCTAGGTAACGCGGTGACGGACGGTCCCTATACACAGACTAGAGTACACTACAGTACTACTAACTAAACAATAGAAGAATCTAGCTAAATAATAGAACAGGTGTGACTAGATTACAGAGAGCAGATACAGGACAGGTATAGTAGTAAAGCTGGGCCTTGCTAACTACAAAATAGTACAAATCTATCTAACACAGAAGTAGTAGTACAGTAGACTAGGACAGGTGAGAGCACAGGTAACTAGAGACTAGAGCACAGAGCAGGGCAGGCTGCCTTGCCTAGGCACAGGGCCTAGCTGCTGGCTGCAGCTGCAGCAGCACCAGTGACAGTCTCCCTCCCTTGTCCCTAATCACACAAACTAAACTACCTAAAATACAATCTATCTACAATACAAAGCAATACAGTTGAATATCAAGTGTTGGAGTGCAGACAGACAAAAAGCACTCGAGCAATCTCTCAGTACAATCAGTCAGTAAGTCGCAAGCAGGACGAGTGAGGCAAGATGGCGTCCGCTATTTATAGAGGGGGGCTTGGCCAGGCTCCCCCTCTGTGATTGGCTGCAGTCAGAGGGCTGGGAACCCTCTGATTCGCTTGTGAGGACTCGAGGTGACGTCAGACGTGACGCTATCCGAGCTGGTGACGCTATCCGAGCTCGGATAGCTAGGATATCTCCGGATAGCTGCTTGCTATCCGAGTGCGCTCGGATAGCACAGCCCGGATAGCTAATACTATTCGAGCTCGGTATTCGAGCTCGAATAGTGAAAAAAGAGCTAGGATATCCGAGTATCTCGGATATCCTAGCTCCGATGAGCACCACTGAATGTAAGCATACATTGCCTTGTGCTGCATCTCATTAACCCTTCCCCTACAGTTGCATAAAGCTTTACTATCACCTTATTGGTCCCGTGGACGGCTTCCACAACACCAGCTTCATATTCAGGGTGTCTGCTTGTCAGAGATCGTCATCAGCAAATCCTAGAACTTCTAGCGGGTAGTATATCAGCAAGGTCCTGTGTGACAACGAGCTAGGCAGCCGTTCACCTGCAGGCATGAATGCGAAAAACTGGCAGCATGTGGCAGATCCGCAAGGTCTGGTGTGAGAAGGACCGAGGCAGCCATTCGCCTGCGTACATCCATGCGGAAAACTGGCATCGGGTGGGAGATTAGGGAGGTCCGGTGTGACAAGGAGTAAGGCAGCCATCCACCTGCGGGCATAACATGCGATGCAGTCCAGCCTACAGGACCTGGTGACAACAGCGGGAGCGAGGACACAGCTCTGAAATTCCAGAAGTGAACCGGAGGCGGGGCCGGAGCATCGGTGAGGGGCTGCGTGGGCACAGGATGTCTGCGGGGGACCATTAGAAGCTCAGGGTAAGTTCAACTCATTTTCCCCCGACCCTACAGTATTCTTTTAAGATACGTAAAAAAAAGTGACAGTATTTTTTTTAAAGTACTTAAATACATACCATAAGGACTCAGCTTTTCTACTATGTATATCATGAGAGTATATTACTGTTACTTTTTCAAATAAAGGCTTGCAATTATTGATCAGGTACAAAAAATATTTCCAAATAATTTATTCTTGCAATAAATTATACTAGGAACATCATTTAAATGTTGTAATAACTGGTACGAATGGACAAATAAAATGTGTGCGTTTGATTTTGAGTAGCATTGTTTATTTTAAAACTATAGATGATGGAATTGGAGGAATAGTGTATTTTTTCTTTTTCTTTTCCTTGTTTTTCCCTGTAAAGGAACAATATCGATGAACATGTTTTTTTTTTTTCAATTGGGAAGTGCTGCTATGTACTGATGTATACATTTGAATGCTTATCTTTTTGTTTACTGTTATCTAATTACTTTCACACTTTTCTTTTTGGCAAATCTGATGGCAGAGTGAACCATGAGGGGAGGGGGGAATTCCCTCACACTGTGTGTGTGTGTGTGTGTGTGTGTGTGTGTGTGTGTGTGTGTGTGTGTGTGTGTGTGTGTGTGTGTGTGTGTGTGTGTGTGTGTGTGTGTGTGTGTGTGTGTGTGTGTGTGTGTGTGTGTGTGTGTGTGTGTGTGTGTGTGTGTGTGTGTGTGTGTGTGTGTGTGTGTGTAAGCTTTGCCTGTCTCTGACTGAGCTCTCTGTAGAGAGTAGAGGAAATATATCTTATGTGCAACATAAACATTTGTAATTGTGTGTGTGAAACCTGATACCTGACAGGCTTTTCATATAACTCTGCTTCAATATTACACTGTTGTTAGCATGTCAGACGGCAGAGATGCATACTTTTGCAAATGAGACATTGCAAATGTAGCTAAAATCTACACACAATGAATTAAATCTTTTGCTTCTGATATTTAACATGAAAACAAGAAAATGTTTACACAGCTACTTAGAACTTATTTGTACATTGTCATTTTAGACACTTGAGCCCATAAGCAATTCCACTTTTCTTCTAAGTTCTCTCCTAGGAGATAATTTTTCATCTTCTATTTAAAATAAATTTTCAGCACTTTTCAACTGAAAAAGTACTGAAAAGTAAGTGCAAAAGTACTATCAAAATTATTTTGAGTATTTTCTTGCTTGGTGGTGGCTTAAAGGGCAATTTATTGACAAATGTAAAAATATCAGCTAGGAGAAAACTCAGGTGAAAAAGTGAATTGTATATGGCCCCTGGTTTGATAATGTTCCATTAAAATGCATTGAAAGTAATTACTGAAAACAAATATTTCCTCCAAAAAGCCTTAATTATCTTGAAAACAAGCAACTAAAAAATTCCAAAAATATTCCAGAACAGTGTCTGCATAAAATGTGCATATGTCCTTTACCTAGAGTATGCAGATATAACCATAAGAGCGATTTCCCAAATATATGTATATCCCACCAGAGGGTCAAAACTTCCTTATAGGCACTGGTAAAAAATACATGTAATCCAGAGACAGTTACAATATCATCCTCACCAACCAGGTTCTCTCCGGATAATTACTCCTGGGGAATGCGTCCTGGATGCGTGCTGTTGTCCACACGGTCCCGGTGGTATGTATCCAGAGTTGCCGCTCTCGTAACTGCGGCTTCACACTGTTACTTCGCCGTCCCGGCTCAGATGGTCGACGTCTGGTCTTCCGGTCCCAGTGATGACATCACTTCCTCCAGTGCGTCTCACTGCGCTGTCGTTAGCACTTCCTTGCACTCCACTCTACTCCACTATCACCATTCGTGCCACTCTACCATTGCTGTGGCCCACTCGCTCTGCTGATGGCATGAAAGCAAAGCTCAGTGAGAAGGTCAGGAGCGGATTTCATTGGCTCCTGACCCTGTGATCACTGTGAGCCAATCACAGCCAATCATAGTGATCACAGGGTCAGGAGCCAATGAAATCGGCTCCTGACTGGCTCACAAAACTCTGATGTCATACTGACAGCAGAGTGAGTCTGCTGCAGCGATGGGAGAGCTTTGTGATTGGCGGTAGCGGCGGGAGTATGCGGTGCAGTTATTAAAGTCTAAGCCCTGGCAGGGATAAAAGGTCCCAAACACGGCATAGATTTCAATTACCAAAGTCCAAAACAGGTTAATATTTAATTTTATTTGATGTCTGTAAATGATCAGTATCATCTCTGTGGCATAGCTGGCTGTCTGCTTCCTATAATTGAGGATGTGGGGAGTGGACACAATGACTAACTCAGTGTAGTGATGGCTGATTTCTTTATTTCAGTTTTGCCATAAACGTGGGAAAAGATTCTAACAACTTTGCCCTACACTTCAATCCTCGATTCGACCAAAATGGAGACACCAAGAAAACAATCCTCAATTCACTGCAGGGCGGTGTTTGGGGTGCAGAAGAGAAGAAAGATGTCTTCCCCTTCAAGCAGGGGGCAGAGACCACAGTAAGTTTATACATTTGAGAAATACAAAATAAGGGGGTCTAGGCCCGGATTTACCTCACTGGAGCCTATAGTTGTTATAAATCACCTTTTTGCTTCGACACCAGCAACTTCGAGTTGCACCTCACAGACTGTGAGATAATTTGACTCTCAACACAACAAGCATTATTGGAGATAGACTGTTCTCAGGCGTCTTCAATATACAAGGCGTTTATTCACTACACAGATATACAGATACAGTTCGTCATATCTTAGCCAAGCAGATTCTTCTTTAAGTTCCTTTGCGTTACAAGCTCTTGATCACCTTCCTGTTGCAGGTAATCAGGTCATCTTCTTTCTATTCTAAGTTACATCTAACTAGGTATATACAGCATACATTATATCAGCTTACATAAAGAAAGGAAATAATTATGGTTCCAGTCAGTAGAAGTCAGTAGATGGAGAGCGTGAAAGTAAGAGTCAGAATGCCCTCCGTTGGCCCATCCGGCCCTTTAATACTGACTAGGAAAGAGTTAAATGTGACCTCATCTGAGCCCTCCCTCAGACCCGACTATTGGCTTAGACCCCTCGTGGTGTCATAATACCCACCTACTCGATTAATATTCAATGATGCCTTTCACTTACATACAGGAATGTGATATTTTGTAAATATGGCCTATGTTTATTGTTCTCGTAGTCCATTTGTCTGGGGCAGTGTAGGCCTGTGGCCTTCCTTCAGGAACATGTTCTCAGTATCTGCTTGTATCATCTGCTTCAAGCAGTCACTGAGATGCTTCTGCCTGCATCACGAGAAGCTCTATTTAAAGGTATACTCTGTGAACAAGCCTTTTACCTAAAACTCAGGCCAAATAACTGAGGCCTACTTAAATTATAACAATAGGCACAAATGCCCTTGCACCCTAGACTTTGCCCTCAATAAACCTACAACCCCCCACCAAACTTCACCACAGGTGAGCTAACTTGCCCTGTTGTAACCTCCCCCCTACTTTCCCAGCCCTGGAATAGCTAGCTACAGGTGCCCCTTAGTTTTAGGTAGCCAGAAGTACCCCTAATAATAAGTAGCTAGAGGTCCCCCCAAGTATTAGATAGCTAGAGGAACCTCAGTATTGAGTAGCTAGACAAGCCCCCGACTGAAGGGTGATCTCGTCAGTGGAATGCAGAGAGCAGGGTAAGTAACTTTTCATTTACACTCATCAGGACTCTGCATAGGGAAGGGGGAAGGGAGGCACTCGGGGTGGGGGAGTGAGCCACCTTCCCATCATCATGTGCTTGTCGGCATGAGCCTATAGTGCCTTATGGTAAATCCAGCCCTGGGGGAGTCAGAACTTTTCATAATACAGCCAGGATGAGAATTTTTGATTGAAGTTGCTGCACACAATTACAATCTCATGAGACATGACTGCTGTTTCACTGTTAGAAATCTATGTGCTTCTATATATAGTCAGGTTTGCAAATGTTTGCCAATTAGTAGAAGACAATTAAGAAACAAATCCAGGTGCGCTGGATAACTTATTTTCTTCACTGTTTTTAAAGTATACATGAGGTACTGTAAATAATAGTAATGTAGCTTTACTTACCTGGGGCTTCCTCCAGCCCCTAGAAGCCTCCGTGTCCCTTGCCGCTGCCTCCCGACTCTGTAGTCGTCTCCACAGTAGCTGAGTCCAGGCGACTTGTTTGCAGTAGCTCTGTGCTTGTGCAGAATGCTCCCAGGCACAGGAGCGCAGCTGCAAGCAACGTCTGCAGGCACCCCTGTATGTGCAGAAGCCGATGACCCAGTCAGGTCGGCAGTCACTACAGAGACGACCCAGCGTCCACTTAATAAGGCAGATAACTAACAGGCTCAAGAGGATTGGCAGAACCATACAGAGCAAAGTTTAAAGGGCCCAGAGCTCAAAACAGAAAGCCAGCAGATACAAATAGCACCCCTAAAAAGTAAGATTGTTGCTACCACAAATCCAAAAACATGGTGAGCCCCTGAGCCTGTGGTAATGCCATCCTCATTGAGAGGTCCTGTGCTAATGATAGATGCAAATAATCCTACACATATACAGTAGCATTAAAAAGTATGTGAACCCTTTGGAATTACAGGATCTTCTCAAAAAATGTGCATATTGTGATAAAGTTCATTATTTTCTGTAATGTACTGATAAACATTAGACTTTCATATATTTTAGATTCAAATACACACAACTGAAGTAGTTCAAGCCTTTTATTGTTTTAATATTGATGATTTTGGCATACAGGTCATGAAAACCCAAATTTCCTATCTCAAAATATTAGCATATTTCATCCGACCAATAAAAGAAAAGTGTTTTTAAAACAAAAAAAGTCAACCTTCAAATAATTATGTTCAGTTATGCACTCAATACTTGGTCGGAAATCCTTTTGCAGAAATGACTGCTTCAATGCGGCGTGGCATGGAGGCAATCAGCCTGTGGCACTGATCAGGTGTTATGGAGGCCCAGGATGCTTCGATAGTGGCCTTAAAGGGAACTGAGTACATTCTCTTTCACTGGAATCTCTCCTGGCATAGAAGCTGCCATGTCCCCCCCTCCCCTTCTCACATTCCTTATTTACAGATGTCAGAGGGACTAATGGTGGATGTAGTTAGCTTTGGGATTTACTGTTGGCTGAGGGACTCACCCACATGTCTGTGCATATGTGGAACTAACAATTTTGTTTTTGGGGGGAGTTGCAGTGTGCATCTGCTGGCATTCTGTAAGTTTTGAGCCAAGGTCCTTTTAAATCTGCTCCATGAATTATATAAGGCTTTAGATGCAGATCGAACTTGGCTACACAGTCCCTATTTCCATGACCGCAATGCAATATCTTTATTTTACAAGTGGACTTCTATTGTTACTTTTGGGTTGACTTACTAAGGTGTCCCTAGAATGCAGAACATTGAAGAACATCAGTGGCCCAGCAAACCTGCAATAGAATTTTTAAGAATTTTCTGTTACGGGGTGGAAAAGGATTGCTGCTTTTGCAGACTGTTAATGAATAATCCGAGTATGCAGGACCATTTGCATTTACCTGTGCTTGTGCTGTCCAGTGTTCTCTAGCTGAGAAGACTCTTAGGCACTAAATCTGTGTCTCCTCTGTCATTCCAGGTTTTCTTTAAGTTCCAGGGAAACAGCATTACTGTAAAATTGCCTTCAGGAGAAGAACTCTCATTTCCACTCCCCTCCCCAGTGGATGAGATTTCAAGTGTGTTCTTGGTCGGCCTTCACCTCAAAAACATCACAATAGAATAAGGAAGAAACCAGCATCAATGAAGACAAATCTGAGCACCTCAACTGGAGACTGCTAATAAAAAATGTCCATGTGCATTGATGGTAGTGGACACATAAAAGGACACCTGAAGCTTTTCTTTAAAAAAAACAAACGTTAGATTCTTACCTTGGTAGTGGGAAGCCTTTGGATAGTCCAGAGGCTTGCCACATCCTCTTGCAGCCCACCATACCAGGTTACCTCTAAATTTCACTAATAAGAAAAGCAACATGGTAGGCAATAGATGCAAGACCGGACAGAGGCTGGGGAGGGGTGTCAGGGGAATGGTTGTACCTCAGGATGTCCAGACTTATCGTCCAACCAAATAGAGGAAGAGAATCTGGGCACCAGACCAGCTTCAAGAGTTTGTGGCCTCTGAAGAAGTGAGTGCTACGTGAGACAAACAACTGTCAAGCCGTCCACACCTTTGCTTTATGTCTGTTTTATGCTGGGGAGGAAATAAGATGGTGAATAGCTCTTGAGGCTGGTCAGATGTCCAGATTCTCTTTCTCTATTTGGTTGAATTACCTCTAAATTTATTTAACTCACACCATTCAAATAAGTTTCTTCTGGTCATGCTCCATGCCACGGACAAAAGCATCCAAACTGGGCATGAGGGGGTGGGGTCCACGTATGCTCAATAGAGTAAATATATTCTCCACGACTAACACCCGACCATACTTATCTTGCAATAGAAAGAAGGTGCTCATGCACATTATTTTTTCTCTGTGCATGAGATACACAGATGAGGTTTCGTTTTACTGGGCATGTGGGGACCTTATGCTTGCATGCTATTGCACTCATCCGTGGCCTGGAAGAAAGTTGTTCTGCTGACAGGAGTCAATAACATTTAGAGGGACCCTTTGCTGAAATGGTGAGCTGTAAGAGGATCCAGGAAGCCTCTGGACCTTCCAAAGACAAGTGGGATACTTCTGAGGTAGGTAGGGCAAAGTCCCTGTTATCCAGAACTCAGGCAACCAGAAGTCTCAACTAACTGGCATGTCTGAGGGAGATGACAGGACTAAGCTTGCGTGTTTTGGAAAGTTTGGGAATGCAGGAACTACTCAGCGATTATCCAGGCGCTGTCTTCTACACATCCTGCAGCTCCCAGCGGCTTTCCGGTGTTCATGCACAGCTCCTGGCATGTCACCTGACCCAGTGCAGGTCAGGTGAAATCCCATAATAGAAGATGCCGAAAAGCTGTTGGGAGCTGCAGATGGTCAGTAAGTCGTTCCTGCTGTTTCCTTGAGTTCCATTTTCTATCATTGCAGTCAGAGCCGGGACAAGGTCCTTCAGCACCCAAGGCAGAGACAGCAAAGTGCGCCCCTGCATCCCTCCCACCCCAGCCATCACACACTAATTGCTATTAGACTAAGAGGCGCCCCAGGGCCCCTAACGTCCCCAACACCTTAATCTCTAGTTATCTGGCTTGCAGTCACTGCTATGTATGCCCTTTTGTTATTTCTTTGTGCTTCAAACACAATTGGGAATGACAGCTGAATGAATTGTGCGCCCCCTCCTACACTGCGCCCTGAGGCTGGAGCCTCTTCAGCCTCTGCCTCGGCCCGGCCCTGATTGCAGTGCCTTCCATATGTGCTTTTCCTCATGTAGTGTCTATACTTTGATA
Source organism: Hyperolius riggenbachi (assembly GCF_040937935.1). Classification (NCBI taxonomy): domain Eukaryota; kingdom Metazoa; phylum Chordata; class Amphibia; order Anura; family Hyperoliidae; genus Hyperolius; species Hyperolius riggenbachi. Next base: position 61,087 of record NW_027152500.1, on the reverse strand, counting down.
AGGAAACAATCTTAAGGCTCATACACACGTCCAACTTAATGCACAAAATGACCGACCACACAACAAGTTGTTTACCTAACAAGTACGTACACACACACCAACCAACTGAACAACCAACTCTCTTAAATACTATGCGTGCAAGCTAAATGACAAACTTCACAACATGTCCCCATTAAAAAACAATAAAGTTGTTCAAAAGACTAGTACACACTTTCCAATCTTATGATTATAACTGTATCAACTGATCACCATTCCTGTTAAAGCCAAACTACAACCCAAAACTGGAAAAGGCAAATTCCTAAAATTAATCATGTTGATTACTGTAAAGGTTCGTACATACGGACCAACCAGCTGCCTGATTATTATCTGACTTTAGTCTGTTGGACGACAATCAGGCATGTGTACGTGCACAAACACTTAGATGAGCAACTGATAACAGGCGGTTTGCCCGGTCTAACCGTCGCATCTACTCACACGACTGTTGGGCTGATATCCTGCAGTTGGCTGTGTGTGTACAAGTCGTTTGGACGACTAGTACTTGTTTTGAATGCGGGCGTATCGTGCAGTCGGTCATTCCGCTTGCATGTGCAATATGTAGATGAGTTGGTCATTTAGTCGTTTAGACGTACAGGTCGTGCAGTTGGTCAGGTCGTACAATTGGTCAGTTTGTACGGTTGGTCAGGTGGTGCGCTTGTTGTGCCTTTGTTGGACATGTGTACGCAGCATAAGTCTCATTTGCCACTGTAAATCGAGATTGCAAATGTACTGTGATTCAATCGTGATTTTGTTCTTTGTAAACCAATGGGGTTTTGGGGCTTTTTTTGGCTCACTTTTCATACGATCTTTTGATGTCAAACTGCGATTGTGTTTGAGCTTTTCTGACATTTTGTGATGGAGAAATAATTAAAATGGAAATTGCTATTTTCTTGCTCTCTCCTATTGATTTTAATTCAAACATAGGAAAACTGCTACAGGCGCTACATTTGCTTTTGGAGTAAAATCAGATCGCACTGACAGGAATGTGTTTTCTGCGATTTACATTATGTTGCCTTGTCCTAAAATGTTTCGAATTGCAAAATGATAGTGATTCCACAAAACATGGAAAATGCATACGGAGGAAAACTAACCTACATTTTTATCCGGATATCGTTAAAAACTTTTGATAAAATCGACTAGCCTTAACAAAAAACTTTTAAGGTACAGCTGAATCACTAAATAAGGATTGATTCTTGGGTGCATGTAAATCTCAGAAAAATACTTTATTAAAAAATTATCATCATACAGACTACAAAACACAAAAACCCCAATAAAACCTACACAAGTTTATAACTTCCCATATCACATACTAAAAACCCTATAACCAGACTAGAGACAAAATGCAATGTGGGCCAGTACACAGGGGCTGCAGTCCCCTGGCTTGACAGATACCCTGTAAAAAGTTTGTAACCACCAAGACAGACCATCCAATGTCTCAAAAAAACTTTTGTATCTGAAGAAACTGCATGCAATCATTTGAACTTATTTCCAAATAGTCTCCTATCTTCCTGTCCGGGGAGGACTGGGACCTTTTGGCATGGGGGGAAAACACAACCTAGAGGCCCTTTTACGTTATCCCCAGCCCAAATGCATACCCCAGTCCAAATAAATATCTATTTTGTGTGCAAATGTATGTAGTGTACATTTTAATGTTACATTAACTACATTAATTAGTTCCTGCAAAAAGGATATTTGAAAACTATTCTGAAGGAGGAAGGATGGGAATACAATTGTGAAGAAACGCGGAAGAGCCGCCGCCATGAGTCAGTGGGAGGCGGCTCTTTCCGTGCATGGCGTGGCGGAACGCGGAAAAACCGCCGCGTTAGCGCGCATGGGCCTGTTTCAAGTAGTCTGACCCGCCGGGGCTGATGGCGGTGCGACCAACCCCGCGCATGAGGCAGCAAGCCCATTGCAAGACAGTACTGGTGTGGCTGGGACTGATAGTCCACCAAGATTCAGAATGACGCGTGTGCGCGCAGAGAGGCAAAACTTATATGGCAGCCAGAAGTAGGTCAGCTGACCAAGCTGGTCAGCTGACAATTCCGTGTCCTCTCATTGGTCCAGCACTTAGGGAGGTGCTGGAAAGTAGCTGTTTATATATACTGCTGGCTGTTCAGTTGTTGGTTGTCTGGCGTTGCGATCACTATGTGGTAGCACTCAGACCTGAGTCAGATCCTAAAGTGTGCCGGGACCAGCTGGAGCTGTAATCCTACACTTAGCTAGATTCTGTTGATAGTTTAAAGTACTAGTTTGATTGTCATTATCTGTTATGACCGTTTGCTTGCCTGACTACTCTTCTGAACTCTGATCCTGTACCTCGCTATTCTGATACTCTGTTGCCGAACCCCGGCTCGCCCTAAGACTCCGCATCTGCCTCCTGATTCTGTACCTCGATATTTTTGATACCCTGTTGCCGAACCCTGCTTGTTTATTCATCCCCGCATCTGCCTTCTGAATCTGTACTGTATCTGTCTGTGTGGTTACGACCTGGCTTGTCCGACCTCGAGAACCGACCTTACTGTTAGAGGCGGTTCCCAGTCCTGGTAGTGACACTTCCCCCTGAGTGTCACTCTCAGGTTGTCCTTCCTACTCTCAACCTGACTCCTCCTCCCGGGAGAGTTTAGGTCTTTGGAAGGAATTTGTGCAGTACTCCTTATTGCTCTGAGGCCTAGTCCTCTAAGTGTTACAGTTGCACCAAACACTCTTACTCACCTCAGGTGTCCAGAGGTTAGCATATATATCTGATTATCGGTGATACTGCAGATCATCAATAATCTGGTATATATCTGTATTCCCAGTGATACTGCAGATCACCGGTAATCAGATCCTCTCTGTCTTACACCGATCGTTACAGAACGCCAGACCCAAAAGACAAGATGGACGCACGCACTGATCCTCTGGGTGTACTTGCCACTTCGGTGGATAACATCCATCAAGTACTGGGTAGTCATAAAGCCTTAATTGATGTCCTATCAGGGTCGGTACAAACCCTCCAGACGTCAGTGGATGAGGTGCGATCCCCTCCTAGCATAGACATTCGTATGCCTGTTCCTGAACGGTTTTCTGGCCACAGATCTGACTTCCGTAATTTTAGGAGTAGAGTGTTAGCTTATTTTGAGTTGAGACCCCGATCCTCAGGTACTGAGGCCCAAAGGGTCACATTTATTAAAACTCTGTTATCTGGCGACTCTCAGACATGGGCGTACAGTTTTCCCACCGGAGATTCAGCCCTAACCAATGTGGAGGAATTCTTTAAAGCCATGGCAGTAATCTACGACGACCCAGATCTTGCCTCGACCTCTGAGCGTAAGCTCAAACTTTTGCGTCAAGGCAAGGGTCCGGTCGAAGATTACGCAGCAGAATTTAGGAGGTGGTCAGTTTCAGCCAGGTGGGACACCTATGACCTCTTAGAATGTTTTTTGTCAGGCTTGTCTGATGAAGTTTCCTATCTGATGTTGAGTCAGCCCGAGCCCAAAACGGTCGATGAGGCCATTTCATCGGCCATTCGTATCGACCGCAGGTTACGCCATCAGAAACTGACCAGGGGCAGTCATCGTGTCAGGGTTACATCTTACGCTGCACCTCTCGCTGCACCCCTAGTGACACCATCTCCTCCCGTCTCATCTTCTCCGGTCCTGCCTCCACCCGAGCCGATGCAGATTGGTCGGTCAAAACTGACCCAGGTGGAAAGAAGACGGAGAATGACGGAACAACTGTGTCTGTATTGCGCTGAAGGGGGCATAGAGTACGAAACTTTCCCAATAAGCCGGGAAACGCTACCGCCTAGGAGTTGTAGGGGGTAACACCCTAGGCGTCCGACTCGTACCCCTAGAAGAAAAGCGGTTGCTTTTTCCCTGTACTGTTACATGGGAGGATAAGACCGAGGCCACGGAAGCCTTTGTTGATTCAGGCCCTGCGGCTAATTTTATGGATTTTGAGTTCGCTAAGAGATTGGGTATTCCGCTCATTGCAGTGGAACCACCCATTCAGGTCACGGCAGTGGACGATTCTCCTCTGCAGCGGAATCGTCCACTGTCTCAGACACCAGAGGTGGGAATCACTGTGGGGGTTCTACATTGGGAGAAGTTACAGTTTTTCGTATTACACATGACTACTTCCACTATTATACTTGGCATGCCATGGCTACGCCTTCATTCTCCACACATTAATTGGGCCACCAGTCAATTAATTTCCTGGTCTGATCGTTGTTTTCAGCAATGTCTAGGAAAGGTGACTTTGGGCCAAACCAGGATTCAGGTGGAGGGGGTTCCTGAACAGTATTTGGAGTATTCTGATGTATTTTGTCCCAAGGCAGCAGACAAGTTACCCCCACATCGCACTTTTGACTGTCCCATCGATCTCCGTTCAGGTTGTATGCCCCCCCGGGGCCATTTGTACAATTTATCTGGGCCGGAAAAATTGGCCATGCAAGAATACATCCGTGAAAATCTGGCCAAGGGTTTCATTCGCCCGTCCCGGTCGCCTGCTGGGGCAGGTTTCTTTTTTGTTAAGAAAAAAGATGGAGGCCTGCGGCCCTGCATTGATTACAGGGGCCTGAATAAGATTACGGTGAAGAATCGCTATCCGCTGCCTCTGATAGACGATTTATTTACACAGGTCACCAACGCTAAGATCTTTTCGAAGTTAGACTTACGGGGCGCGTACAACCTGATACGTATAAGAAAGGGCGATGAGTGGAAAACGGCCTTTAACACGCCCGACGGGCATTACGAATACTTGGTGATGCCCTTCGGGTTATGTAATGCCCCAGCCGTTTTCCAGGAACTCATCAATGAGGTCTTCAGGGAGGTGTTGGGGAGATTCGTTCTAGTATATCTAGATGATATACTTATTTTCTTCAACACTCTCGCCGAGCATAGGACCCATGTAAGATTTGTGTTGGACAAACTGAGGAGGAACTCACTTTAGGCTAAACTGGAGAAATGTATCTTCGAAGTAACATCTGTCACCTTTCTGGGATACATTATCTCCACCTCAGGCCTGTCTATGGACCCTACTAAGGTTTCCGCGGTCCTAGAATGGCCTCAGCCAGTTGGGTTGAAGTCGCTTCAGCGGTTTTTAGGCTTCGCGAACTACTATAGAAGGTTCATTAAAGGGTACTCCTCAGTCATTGCACCCCTCACCAATCTCACCAAAAAAGGGGCAGATACCACCCATTGGCCTCCTGAAGCCCTACAAGCTTTCTCCACCCTGAAGGATCTATTTTGCTCTGCACCCATCCTTAGACATGTGGACACTTCATTCCCCTTTGTTGTTGAGGTGGACGCCTCAGAGGTCGGGGTGGGGGCTGTGCTGTCTCAGTGGTCAGGCTTGCAGGGTTGAATGCACCGTGTGCCTACTTCTCTCGTAGGTTCTCCCCAGCAGAGAGAAACTACGATATAGGCAATCGGGAGCTCCTGGCCATTAAATTGGCGTTCAAGGAGTGGCGACATTGGTTAGAGGGGGCAGAACATATGATCACGGTTTACACTAATCACAAAAACCTGGAATACATCGAGGGGGCTAAGAGGTTGAGCCCCTGTCAGGCTCGATGGTCGTTATTTTTCTCTCGATTCCGATTTATAATTACGTACACTCCAGGTAGCAAGAATGTTAAAGCACATGCATTGTCCAGGTGTTTTGAGCCAGAGACAGCACAGCCCTCTGTCCCCGAGACCATTATTCCGCAAAAATTAGTGCTGGCTGCAACTGATACTTGGGAGGACTGGAAGGAGACTTTAAGCCCCTTTCAGCAGGACATTCCGGAAGGGAAGCCTGAAGGGGTTATGTTCATTCCTTTGCCTTTCCGTCTCCAGATCTTAGAGATGTTCCATGCGCACAAGAATGCTGGACATCCGGGAGCAGCCAGAACACAAGATCTGGTGGCCAGGTGTGCCTGGTGGCCTTCCTTGTCAGCAGATTGCAAGGAGTTTGTTAGGGAATGTGCAATATGTGCAAAAAGTAAGCCCTCCCGGCTGGCACCTGTCGGTACCTTGCAGCCTTTGCCCGCCCCGAGTGAACCGTGGACCCACTTGTCCATGGATTTTGTGGGTCAGCTCCCCAGGTCTGAGGGCATGTCGGTCATTTGGGTGGTAGTCGACCGCTTCAGCAAGATGGCCCATTTCGTGCCCTTAAAAGGACTCCCCTCGGCTCAGGAATTGGCCGACTTGTTTATCGTCCATGTTTTCCGGCTGCATGGCATTCCGGAAAACATAGTGTCAGATCGGGGAGTCCAATTCATCTCTAGATTCTGGAGGGCATTTTGCCACCAAATGGGCATGAAGCTGTCATTCTCGTCAGGCTACTACCCACAGACCAATGGGCAGACTAAACGGATCAATCAGTCATTGGAGCAGTTCTTAAGATGTTGCGGAGGCACAGAATGACTGGGTAAAATTTCTGCCCTTCGCAGAATTTGCACAGAATAATTTGAAGAGTTCTTCTTCTGGTTTTTCTCCGTTCCAGGTAGTGACAGGGAGATCGCCCAAATTCTCCCCTTTATCGGTAGCCTTCACTCCGTTTCCGACTCTGGAGGCCTGGCAGAGGGCATTTCAAGACATCTGGTGGAAGGTGAAAGATAATTTGGAAAGAGCATTTCAGAGTCAAAAGGGTCAAGCTGACAAAAGACGCTCGTTAGAGTGGAGGTTCCAGCCAGGAGACTTGGTTTGGGTGTCCACGCGTCACTTGACCCTGAGACAACCCTCAGACAAGCTCGGCCCCAGGTTTGTGGGTCCATTCCCGGTAGCCAAGAAGATCAACAACGTTACTTATACCGTTGATCTTCCTGCCAGCATGCGTGGGGTAAGATCCTTTCATGTGTCTTTGCTCAAGCCAGCGGTCCATGTGGGTCCCACTCCTCCTCCTGTGATGGTGGATAGCCAACCTGAGTATGAAGTAGAGAAAATTTTGGACTCACGTATAGTATAGAACGCAGTACAATATCTAGTGCACTGGAAGGGGTATGGTATTGAGGAAAGAAGGTGGGTACCTGAGGGCCGCATGCATGCTGATAAATTGAAGAAGGAGTTTCACACTTTACATCCAGAAAAGCCTGGAAGGAGCTGTCCGGAGTCCACTCCTTGGGGGGGGTACTGTGAAGAAACGCGGAAGAACCGCCGCCATAAGTCAGCGGTAGGCGGCTCTTTCCGCGCATGGCGTGGCGGAACGCGGAAAAAACGCTGCGTCGGACGCGGCAGTTAGCACGCATGGGCCTGTTTCAAGTAGTCTGACCCACCGGGGCTGATGGCGGTGCGACCAACCCCGCGCATGAGGCAGCAAGCACATTGCAAGACAGTACTGGTGTGGCTGGGACTGATAGTACACCGAGATTCAGAATGACGCGCGTGCGCGCAGAGAGGCAAAACTTATATGGCAGCCAGAAGTAGGTCAGCTGACCAAGCTGGTCAGCTGACAATTCCGTGTCCTCTCATTGGTCCAGCACTTAGGGAGGTGCTGGAAAGTAGCTGTGTATATATACTGCTGGCTGTTCAGTTGCTGGTTGTCTGGCGTTGCAATCACTATGTGGTAGCACTCAGACCTGAGTCAGATCCTAAAGTGTTCCGGGACCAGCTGGAGCTGTAATCCTACACTTAGCTAGATTCTGTTGATAGTTTAAAGTACTAGTTTGATTGCGATTATCTGTTATGACCGTTTGCTTGCCTGACTACTCTTCTGAACTCTGATCCTGTACCTCGCTATTCTGATACTCTGTTGCCGAATCCCGGCTCGCCCTAAGACTCCGCATCTGCCTCCTGATTCTGTACCTCGATATTTCTGATACCCTGTTGCCGAACCCTGCTTGTTTATTCATCCCCGCATCTGCCTTCTGAATCTGTACTGTATCTGTCTGTGTGGTTACGACCTGGCTTGTCCGACCTCGAGAACCGACCTTACTGTTAGAGGCGGTTCCCAGTCTTGGTAGTGACACTTCCCCCTGAGTGTCACTCTCAGGTTGTCCTTGCTACTCTCAACCTGACTCCTCCTCCCGGGAGAGTTTAGGTCTTCGGAAGGAATTTGTGCTGTACTCCTTACTGCTCTGAGGCCTAGTCCTCTAAGTGTTACAGTTGACCCAAACACTTACTCAACTCAGGTGTCCAGAGGTTAGCATATATATCTGATTATCTGTGATACTGCAGATCATCAATAATCTGGTATACAGTATATCTGTATTCCCAGTGATACTGCAGATCACCGGTAATCAGATCCTCTCTGTGTTACACCGATTGTTACAACAATACACCTGTGGGTGCTGTGGCAAAAGGGGGGGGGGGTTTAGCTGCCAATGAGTGGCTCAGGAAGCATGGATTCATCCTGGCTGCTGGTAGTGGTGTGATGGTGTGGAGGATATATTCTTACCACACTCTAGGCTTCTTAGTACCACCTGGCCAATGTTTACATGCCACAGCATACCTGAATGTTGTTGCTGACCATGCCCATTCCTTCATGACCAAAGAGTACTGAAAGGTTTTATTAATGTGCTGCTTGAACCACCCTGATATTAAAAGATATACAGCACATCAAATTTTCATTTTGTCTTCTGTCTGGCCAGAAACACATTATTGTGCCATACAGGAGACAAACCTATATTTGAATACCCACTTGGTATATTACCATACAAGCCACTGTGACAGAGACCTATTCATGCATTGTTGTTAAGAACCTGGTCTATTGACAATTAACACATGTAACAAATTCTACCTCTGCCAGTGTTTACAGAACAACAAATCCTATTGTCTTTGCTGTCTGTACCATGTCTATGCTATTGTCTCAAATACTTTCTATGGGCACTCCGGTCTAATCTGGTTTTTCCCCAACACCGGTGGGTATATAAGATTGACCTGTAAATAAAGATTTCAGATGCTGTTCCACCAACTTAAGCGTTTGTGGTCTGTGTCTCCCAGCTGGAGAGAGGGTATTCACTTGGATTGGGGGAGAACTTTAACCTGGGTTGCAGATTATTCTGCTAAGTCATCTTGTAGCTGCCTCCGATGAAATTGAGCTAACAGTTTGGTGTCAAGAAGTCGGATCCGCCATATACAGTATCGGGTGAGTAATTCTATTCTGGATTACCACCCTATACTGTCAGAGCGGATTAATAGAACCCGGAAGGAAAGTGCTTCTGTAGCGCCTCTCCCAGGAATCTGATATTCCTAAAGTAAATAGCGGGTCTGATGCCCCAATTAAGAAAGCAGTACTGTGTGTCTAAGTGAATATTCTCTCTAAACCTTGTATATTGTTGTATAGTCGCTTAAGTGAATTTTAGTTATATAAGATTGCATGTTACTGTATAGATTTGTGTAGATTGTATGTGAGGTTAAGCTGAGATTGAAGGTATAAACTTGTCCACAGAGGATAGTTAAAATTCAAACCATAAATTGGGTGTAGATAAACCTGATTAGAAACTATAGAAGAATCACATAAGCTGGAGACCAGGTTTGCCAGTAAAGTCTAATACTGACGTCACCATCCCTAGATAAACCTTCAAACTCAGCTAATCTCACTCTATTTCTTTTTTTTAGCTTAGCATAATGGGAAAGTCTCAATGTAAGGAGACTCCCAAGGGTTATTTTTGATTTATGATGTATCATATTCTGTGATGCTGTTTAATGCGGATATATAGATTTGTAAGTTTTAGAAAGAATCATGTTCCACAATTTGCTTTGAATCTTATTTCTGAATAACTCTATTTAGGGGTTTCATTTTTTTTTTCTGAAACACTCAGCAGTTGCAGGTGTCTCTCTGGACCAGGACATTTTGAATGGGCATTGCGGCCGCAGGATAACTTTTTTTTTATCAGTCCCTCCAAAATGTTCTGGCCTGGCTACTAGATGTTTCTGAGCCTTTTCTTCTGATTACTGTAAATGTGTTTGTCTATCTCCTCTCACTGTAGTTTCTGTGGAACTGTGATATAAATTGCTTGTATATGACTGGTTGCACTTTTTCAGCCAGGATGTACTTTAAATATGCATCTCTGGACATCTGCTCAGAGTTGTTGCAGGTTTCTACCCCCTCCCTCCATGTATTGGGAGATACTTGTTTTAATACTTTTGTTTTTTCTCTTTCCTCTTACCTGAAAAGACTGGGGGCAATGAGGAGAGTGGCAGGAAACAGAAACAAAAGAAGATCCCATCTATTTGTTGTTTGTCTGTTTGTGTATGTGTCTGTGCATAGAGAGTATCCAAACATTTTTTTTTAGATTTAGGAATAAACCTCTTAATTTAATTGATCGTTTTTTTTCTACAGTCAGAAAAGTCAAAAGCTAAATTATTGTTGGAGTCTAAGGTATGGTGACTGTGGTTATGTAAATTTTCATGTGTTGCCTTTCGTTGTTCACTATAGGAGAAGGTTTATACATTGTCTTGAGGCAAGGCAGGTGAGATTGAATGTGTAATTGGTTTCCACCTCATATAATTAATTACCCATGCACAAAGTTGCTGGCCATTACAATGATTTTTAATTTTAATCTTTGAAAAAGGCAACAATTTATTTAAGGGAAACCAGATTTAGAATGCCTTAAAGAGGAGCTGTTAGGTATAAGGTCTCAGAGAAAATAAACACATATATCAGTAGCTAAAGATTGGCTGTACTTACATTACATATGCATTTCACTGTCCACGTTTGTACTTCACAGAATTTTTATATAGTATATGCAGAGATTGATGCTCCTGACAGCTCATGGCAGGTTCCATGTTTTTGTCAAATGTGTCGTCATGTCCTGCCTGCTTCCTGATCACAGATAAGCTCGTACTGAATAACACAGTGTGCAGTGAATATTAATGAGCCATGTGGCTAGGAACAATAGCTGACTCCTGCAGTGTACCCAGCCCGGAGATTTATCAGTGCTACGCACTGGACTGATTACAAGCTGCTGTAACGTCTCATTAGCAGCCGAGGGGAGGGCCCCAGAATGCTTTGCAGTATAGTATGCGGCTTGCGTCCTCTTAGGTCTAACAGCTTTTCTGATAAGCCCACATCAAAGGTAACTGAGATTTTTATCTTCACTAATGGCTTTTTGGCTTCCTTCTAAACTGTTTAACACAGGAGAATAGAGGTTTAAATTAGCTTCTGCAGCCTGACAGTTGCTCTTTAACATTTGTAATGTAAGGTCAGTAATGTCACATTAACGGATGATAAAGCATGTTCAATCTGGAGGTTGTGTTTTGGTTGCTGGGTATTTTGCATATACCTGAGAATTCAAAGCACACACCAGTTTTGCTGTCAATGGGTTAATAAGGTTTGTAAATATTCAAGTAGGAATTAAGTTGCTGTGAATGAAATGTAATCATTTTAGTTTGAGCTTGCACTCATGCCGATATGAATGTAATATAGAGATTGTGTCCAAAATCATCTTGCTCAAATTACTAGAAGTTATGCTCATTCCAGGTTTTCCGTTCTCATTGCCAAGAATAATGCAAACAATTGTGTGAATGTTTGGATACTTCTATGATATTAGTGGTGATGAGTCCCTTAAGCAAAGTGACATACTTAGAATTGTATACAATTACAAGTGAAAAAATATAACAAATGCTTTTAAAGCCATTTCTTTGTTGGCTTCTGGTCTGTATCTGAGTACAATCTGAGGGGTGTGGGAAACAAACCCTGGTGTTGGTGCATTTGGGGAGGTTTTTGAACAGCAGACATTGACCCCCTGTACCACCCACTGTGCACAGGGTGACATGGGGGGCCAACTAAACCTGCAAGTGGCTGAATCACACAGCCTCATAACCCGGCCCACATCAGTGTTCTAACATGCCTGGAGAGGGTGGAGACAAATATGTCATGTAAAATACTTATTGGTTGATTTGATTGTAATTGTCTCCATATGTCGGTTTGTATTAATACTGTGCTGTATAAAGCAAGGTCAGAGAAATGTGTTTAAGTGTCAGAACTCTATATTATTAGGATTTACAGAAAGTATGATGTTAGTAAAAGAAATTTGAATAGAGAGAGTAACCTTTGTCAAAAATATTGTTACATAGCTACGCATGTGGTAAATAGGTTGCACACACCCACTAAGCTGTTTAACTTCTTATTACCATTGAGGACCTCTACATAACTGCTTTGATTGAGACTGAGCTATCAATTACTTGGCTCATGCAGTTTGACAAACCTTGAACTCTTGTCTGATTCATCTTTACTAATTTGCCTGCACAAGTGTTCTTTATTACCTGTTCACTTGGAGACCTACCTGTGATATCACCTGATTATGGAAGACTTTGGAGATCATCTGATATGATTCTCCTGCACTGATGCAGCCTTAGAAGGATGACCCTCTGCTGTAAGGATGAGCCCTTCCTGCACCTGCCCTCCTCCTGTGGTGGTAATGGCTGCTTCCTGCATTTCTTTTGTGTTATCCTTTGGGAAGAACTCTGCTGTTGCAACTGTGATGTGAGGTTTCTCAACTGGGATAAGAAGTTGAGTCTGCCCTTACCTGCCTTCTACAACCTGGCTGCAAATGCTACATCCTTGTTATAAATCTGTTTCCATTTCTTTTGTGGGTGCCCAATGCCATACAATGAAACTGCTAACAAAAAGGCACTGGGTGTAGCCACGGTGATTACACGGCCAGCTCTCAACCGCCACTGTCTGTTTGCCCCGAGACAGCGAGAGCTTGGCAGGAAAACATCTGCATTCATCATGAGGGCTTGTGGTGATGAATTCACCGTCCTCCTTTACCCTTCAGATGAACAATACTCTACTCTGCAATGATTAACTGACATTTCCTGGACCCACTAGAGGATCATTTTTTTTCAAAATGCATTAAGAAGTTCTAACCTTATGGGTGAGGTGTGGCTTTAGGCAACCTGTTAAAGTTTACCACATTCAGTCTTCCATTAAGTTATGCAGGGCTAGATTAGGATGATATACTAGCAAAGCTAACTACTGTTAACTCATCTTGCAGTTGTGTAACCCTTTAAACTGTATATTGTATTTGTGTACCAATGACAACACTAACTCCTATGATCTCTAACATACATAGAGCTGTTCATAGTATCTAAGTGATCCCGCCCTTTCCTTTAGAAAAGGTTGGGATCAAAGGTTGGGTTGAAAGGTTTTATTAATGTGCTGCTTGAACCACCCTGATATTAAAAGATATACAGCACATCAAATTTTCATTTTGTCTTCTGTCTGGCCAGAAACACATTATTGTGCCATACAGGAGACAAACCTATATTTGAATACCCACTTGGTATATTACCATACAAGCCACTGTGACAGAGATCTGAAGACTCAGACCTATTCATGCATTGTTGTTAAGAACCTGGTCTATTGACAATTAACACATGTAACAAATTCTACCTCTGCCAGTGTTTACAGAACAACAAATCCTATTGTCTTTGCTGTCTGTACCATGTCTATGCTATTGTCTCAAATACTTTCTATGGGCACTCCGGTCTAATCTGGTTTTTCCCCAACACCGGTGGGTATATAAGATTGACCTGTAAATAAAGATTTCAGATGCTGTTCCACCAACTTAAGCGTTTGTGGTCTGTGTCTCCCAGCTGGAGAGAGGGTATTCACTTGGATTGGGGGAGAACTTTAACCTGGGTTGCAGATTATTCTGCTAAGTCATCTTGTAGCTGCCTCCGATGAAATTGAGCTAACAAGTACCTGATGGCTTCTGAAGGCTACCAGCAGGATAATGCACCATGTCACAAAGCTCAGATCATCTAAAACTGGTTTCTTGGACATAATGAGATGAGTGTACTTCTTTGGCCTCCATAGTCATAAGATCTTAAGCCAATAAAGGAGTTTTGGAATGTGGTGCAATGGGAGATACACATCCCGAATGTGCAGCAACTGGGCGATGTTATCATGTCAATATAGACCAAAATCTCAGAGGAATACCATGAAGACTTAAGGTAGTCTGGAGGCAAAAGTGGGTCTAATTTGGTACTAGCAAAATGTATAGCTATGAGATACATCAATTTCTCCTATTATTAATAATAATTAATAATAATAATTCCTTTTTTTGTATAGCGCCTTTCTCCTGTCGGACTCAAAGCGCTTGCGAGGCAGCCACTAGAGCGCCCTCAGTAGGCAGTAGCAGTGTTAGGGAGTCTTGCCCAATGAACTCCTTACTGAATAGGTGCTGGCTTACTGAGTAGGAAGAGCCAGGATTTGAACCCAGGACTCCTACATCAGAGGCAGAGCCCTTAACCATTACACTATCCAGCCATTGTGTTTCTTTTGGGTCATGTATTAGACTTCCATTATTATTATTATTTCGTATTTATATAGCGCCGACATATTACGCAGCGCTGTACAGTGTATATATATATCTTGTCACTAACTGTCCCTCAAAGGAGCTCACAATCTAATCCCTACCATTGCCATATGTCTATATTATGTAGTGTAAGTACTGTAGTCTAGGGCCAATTTTAGAGGGAGCCAATTAACTTATCTGTATGTTTTTGGAATGTGGGAGGAAACCGGAGTGCCCGGAGGAAACCCACACAGACACGGAGAGAACATACAAACTCTTTGCAGATAGTGCCCTGGCTGGGATTCGAACCAGGGACCCAGCGCTGCAAGGCGAGAGAGCTAACCACTACGCCACCATGCTGCCCGTCCATTCAGTGACTATCTGATTATGAGCCCCTCAATGGCAAATGCAGAAACAATTACTCCAAAATATCAAATGCAGCAGTCATCCTTACTTACATAAAAAAATAATAAATACAGAAATGCAACAAGCATTACCCCACATAAGAAATGCTAACTTTTGCAACATATGAAAGCAGCAGTCATTAATCCACATATAAAAGCAGCAGTCATTAATCCACATATAAAAGCAGCAGTCATTACCCCACATATAAAAACAGCAGTCATTACCCCATGTATGAAACAGCAGTCATTACTCCACATATGAAAGAACAGTGCACTCACTGTAGTGCACAAAAGCAATAACAATCCTCTTAGATTTAAAGACAGAAAAAGAGGCGCTTTAAAACATGTCAATGCCACACCTCCAGCCACGTCCCAAATGAATTTGTGGCCCGCAAAGCCATGGTGAAAAAGAGATTGTGGTCATAAAAGGTTTTGAGTAGTGCTCATGAGAGGAATAACATGTACATAAATCTATCAGCAGTGGCCCCCTCTCCCTGAAGAGAAAATAAGGCCCTAAATACAATACAAACAGACAGATGCAATGTAACAAAAAATAGATCTACTCTACAGTAAACAGGTCTTACGTAATATTCAAGAAAAAATATCTCCTACACCATAATTATGAAGCATGTTCCCCCAACAACAAAAAAAAAAATTATTTTTTTTTCTGCAGGGCGGGCATCAGACAACTTACCTTGCAGCATTCCTCACAACAATATAATTAGGAAGCACTAGGTATTAAACAATATGTACCTAGATAGAAAGTGAAAAATAAAGCATAATTAGGCAGCACGTTCCCCAAACATAATTGCGGGCATTTTAAGTCAATGAGCAGGGATTCTCCCAAACTTGCTTGGCAGGGCTGGATTTACCATAAGGCACTGTATGATGGAAAGGCAGCTCATACCTTTCCCCGAGCGTCTCCCTCCCTGTGCAGAGTCTGAGAGGATGCTCACCCTGCTCTCTGCATTCCCCTGATGAGATCTCCCTTTAGTCAGTGGCACCACTAACTACTTAATACTGAGGTTCCTCTTGCTACCTAATGCTAATGGACACCTCTAGCTACTTAATATTGAGGGTACCTCAAGCTACCTAATACTAAGGGGCACCGGTAGCTACCTATGATGGGCAAGGGAAGTAAGGGAGAAGTGACAGCTGGGCCAGCCAGCACACTTGTGGTGCGGTTTGGTGGAGTTTGTAGGTTTATGGAGGGTGAAGTCTAGGGTGTCAGGACATCCGTGCCTATAGGCTCTTGTGATGTAAATCTGGGTCTGTTGCTTGGTCACTTGCCCAGGCTGCCCGTATGGTACCTCTGGCCCTGGTGTTAGGTGTAGCAGTGGGAAAGTTAGTGTTAGAAGAAGCGGTAGTGAGTAGCAGCAGTACAAGAGTCAGTGTTAGAAATAATGGCAGCGAGTAGTGGTAGTAGGAGGGTTACTGTTAGGTGTAGCAGAGGCGTAGCTAGAGTTTTCAGCGCCCGGGGACAAAGACTATTAATGCGCCCCCCAAAGTCAAGGTTGCGGCGCGCGTAGCGCGCCGCGCCAAAAAGGGGCGTGGTCACATAATAAATGTGGGCGTGGTTATGGGTGGAGCCAAATGTATATGGAGGTTAGCAGGCTCACGCTCACCCACCCTCCCTCAGTATGTACCTTCCAGCATGTTCCAAGACAAATTCAGCAATCATGAGCCCCCCCCATCAAGACAAATTCAGCAATCATGAGACCCCCAACATAACCAACTCAGCAATCATGAGGCCCCCAACAAGACAAATTTAGCAATCATGAGGCCCCCAACAAGACAAATTCAGCAATCATGAGGCCCCCAACAAGACAAATTCAGCGATCTTGAGGCCCCCAACAAATCATGAGGCCCCCAACAAGACAAATTCAGTAACCATGAGGCCCCCAACAAGACAAATTCAGCAGTCATGAGTCACATAAATAGACAGCATTTCACATAAATAGGTAGAATGCCCCCTTAATATGGTAGACACCTCTCACCTGGCAGCAGTTCTCCAAAATACACTCAATCTGACGTGGTTCCCCAAAAATAGGTAGCCCCAGGTCTATAGTTGTCCCCAGAATAGGTGGCCAGCAGTATAGATGTCCCCAGAATCGGTGGCCAGCGGTATAGATGTCCCCAGAATAGGTGGCCAGCGGTATAGATGTCCCCAGAACAGGTAGCCAGGGGTAGAGATGTCCACAGAACAGGTAGCCAGGGGTATATGTGCCCAGTATATGTAGGCAGGGATATGTGTGCCCAGTATATGTAGCCAGAGGTATATGTGCCCAGTATATGTAGCCAGGGGTATATATGCCCAGTATATGTAGCCAGGAGAATAATATGTGTCCAGTATATATAGTCAGGCGTATATGTGCCCAGTATATGTAGCCAGGGGTATATATGCCCAGTCCATGTAGCCAGGGGGTATATATGCCCAGTATATGTAGCCAGGGGGTATATATGCCCAGTATATGTAGCCAGGGGGTATATATGCCCAGTATATGTAGCCAGGGGGTATATATGCCCAGTATATGTAGCCAGGGGTATATATGCCCAGAGTAGGTAGCCAGGGGTATATATGCCCAGTATATGTAGCCAGGGGGTATATATGCCCAGTATATGTAGCCAGGGGTATATATGCCCAGAGTAGGTAGCCAGGGGTATATATGCCCAGTATATGTAGCCAGGGGGTATATATGCCCAGTCCATGTAGCCAGGGGGTATATATGCCCAGTATATGTAGCCAGGGGTATATATGCCCAGTATATGTAGCCAGGGGTATATATGCCCAGTATATGTAGCCGGGGGTATATATGCCCAGTATATGTAGCCAGGGGGTATATATGCCCAGTATATGTAGCCAGGGGTATATATGCCCAGTATATGTAGCCAGGGGGTATATATGCCCAGTCCATGTAGCCAGGGGGTATATATGCCCAGTATATGTAGCCAGGGGTATATATGCCCAGTATATGTAGCCAGGGGGTATATATGCCCAGTCCATGTAGCCAGGGGGTATATATGCCCAGTATATGTAGCCAGGGGTATATATGCCCAGTATATGTAGCCAGGGGTATATATGCCCAGAGTAGGTAGCCAGGGGTATATATGCCCAGTATATGTAGCCAGGGGGTATATATGCCCAGTCCATGTAGCCAGGGGGTATATATGCCCAGTCCATGTAGCCAGGGGGTATATATGCCCAGTATATGTAGCCAGGGGTATATATGCCCAGTATATGTAGCCAGGGGGTATATATGCCCAGTCCATGTAGCCAGGGGGTATATATGCCCAGTATATGTAGCCAGGGGGTATATATGCCCAGTATATGTAGCCAGGGGGTATATATGCCCAGTATATGTAGCCAGGGGGTATATATGCCCAGTAGATGTAGCCAGGGGGTATATATGCCCAGTAGATGTAGCCAGGGGTATATATGCCCAGTAGATGTAGCCAGGGGTATATATGCCCAGTAGATGTAGCCAGGGGGTATATATGCCCAGTATATGTAGCCAGGGGGTATATATGCCCAGTATATGTAGCCAGGGGGTATATATGCCCAGTATATGTAGCCAGGGGTATATATGCCCAGTATATGTAGCCAGGGGGTATATATGCCCAGTATATGTAGCCAGGGGGTATATATGCCCAGTAGATGTAGCCAGGGGTATATATGCCCAGTAGATGTAGCCAGGGGTATATATGCCCAGTAGATGTAGCCAGGGGTATATATGCCCAGTAGATGTAGCCAGGGGTATATATGCCCAGTAGATGTAGCCAGGGGGTATATATGCCCAGTAGATGTAGCCAGGGGTATATATGCCCAGTAGATGTAGCCAGGGGTATATATGCCCAGTAGATGTAGCCAGGGGTATATATGCCCAGTAGATGTAGCCAGGGGTATATATGCCCAGTAGATGTAGCCAGGGGTATATATGCCCAGTAGATGTAGCCAGGGGTATATATGCCCAGTAGATGTAGCCAGGGGTATATATGCCCAGTAGATGTAGCCAGGGGTATATATGCCCAGTAGATGTAGCCAGGGGGTATATGTGCCCAGTAGATGTAGCCAGGGGTATATGTGCCCAGTAGATGTAGCCAGGGGTATATGTGCCCAGTAGATGTAGCCAGGGGTATATGTGCCCAGTAGATGTAGCCAGGGGTATATGTGCCCAGTAGATGTAGCCAGGGGTATATATGCCCAGTAGATGTAGCCAGGGGTATATATGCCCAGTAGATGTAGCCAGGGGGTATATATGCCCAGTAGATGTAGCCAGGGGTATATATGCCCAGAGTAGGTAGCCAGGTGTCCCCCTCCCTGCCTCCCCAGCAGGAGGGGAGCAGCGCAGAGAAGAGCTGCTCTCTCTCCCTCGCTGTCCCCTCCATTAATGTCCGGGTGCTGGGCTGGCAGCGGCGGGCGGAACTTACCTCCGTCTCGTCGCAGCGCGGATGGATCTGCCACTACTCTGGTCTAGTCCAGACCAGAGCAGCGGCTGCGGGATCCGAACTTCCGGCCGGCGCTGGAGTGAGACGGAGGTGAGTCCCGCCCGCTGCGCCAGCACCCGGACAATAACGGAGGGGACAGCGATGGAGGGAGGGAGAGCCCTAAGGTGAGAGAAGGGGGGGAGATGGCCCCCTTCTCCACCGTCCGCATAGCTCTCCCTCTTCTCTTCTCTGCGCTGCTCCCCTCCGCAGAAAAAAAAAAAAAATCAGCTCAGCTGGGCGCCCTTAGGGACCCGGCGCCCGGGGGCACTTGACCTACCCCGACCCCCCCTAGCTCCGCGCCTGAGGTGTAGCAGCAGTGAGACTAGGTGCAGCGGCAGTGAGGCTGGTATTAGGTGTAGCAGCTGAGAGGTTAGGTGTAGCAGCTGAGAGGTTAGTGGTAGGTGTAGCGGCAGTAAGGTTGGTGTAAAGTGTGATGGTGGTGAGTTTTGGTGACAGAGGTTAGTGCTAGGTGAGGCGGCAGTGAGGTGGCAGTGAAGTTAGTTATGTGCGGCGGCAGTGAGGTTAATGTTAGGTGCAGCATCAGCGAGGTGTTTTCACAGTGAGGTTAGCATTGGGTGCAGCGGCAGTAAGGTTGGTTTTAGGTAGGTACGGTGCCACAAAGTGTGGCGGCAGTGAGGTTAGTACTAGGTGAGGTGGCCGTGAGGTTAGTGCTAGGTGTGTCGATGGTGAGGTTAGCGCTATGTGAGGTGGCAGTGATATAAGCGCTAGGTGCGGCCTCAGTGAGATTAGTGTTAGGTGCTGCACAGTGGCGTACCGTCCATTGAGCGCACAGGGGCGGGGCGCACCGGGTGACAGGCGGGGAAAGGGGTGTCAAAGAGGCCAGCCCAGCCATTTCAGATCAAGCCAGCAGAAAGTGCTCTGCCTCCCTTCTCCTCATTTCTCGACTATAGCTGGCTCAGACCCCGTTTGCCCCGCCTCCGTCAATTCGGCGGCTAGTTCAACTTTGCAGAAGGGGCCCACCCTGGCCTTCACTGGGATTTCAGCCGCGATTGGGGAGGATCCTATATTTTACCCTGATGATGCTGCTGCTGCCGCCGCCTCCGCGGCTGCACTGCTGCAACCTGGGGCAATGAGATGCTGCCAAGCGATGCCAGTGCACTACTCCCCTTCCAGGCAGGCTCATGGGGATCCCAGAGACGGAAGGCGGGCCCACCGCTGAAACCATGTCAGCCACTGCTGCCCCTGCTTCCTCTCGGCTGCTCAACACCCGACCAGCTGGGCCACCCAGGCACACCATCGGCAAACACCACAGATGGATCGACACCTTCCGCTGCGGTCAGTACACCACTGGACACCCCTGCCAGCGTCTCTCTTCGTCTCTCTCTCTCTTCTGTCTCCTCTCTCTTCCTCCTGTCTCTCCCACCTGTCTCTCTTCCTTCTCTCTCTCCTGTCCCTCCCTCCTGTCTCTCTCTCTCTGCTCTGTCTCTCCCACCTGTCTCTCCCACCTGTCTCTCTTCCTTCTCTCTCTCTCTCTCTCCTGTCCCTCCCTCCTGTCTCTCTCTCTCTCTGCTCTGTCTCTCCCACCTGTCTCTCTCTCCTCTGTATCTCCCACCTGTCTCTCTTCCTTCTCTCTCTCTCATGTCCCTCCCTCCTGTCTCTCTCTCTCTCTGCTCTGTTTCTCCCTCTGCTCTCTCTCCCACCTGTCTCTCTCTCTCTGCTCTCTCTCCCACCTGTCTCTCTCTCTGCTCTGTCTCTCCCTCTGCTCTCTCTCCCACCTGTCTCTCTCTCTGCTCTGTCTCTCTCTCCCACCTGTCTCTCCCACCTGTCTCTCTCTCTCTCTCTCTGCTCTGTCTCTCCTACCTGTCTCTTTCTCTCTGCTCTGTCTCTCCCACCTGTCTCTCTCTCTGTCTCTCTCTCTCTGCTCTGCCTCTCCCACCTGTCTCTCTCTCTGCCTCTCCCACCTGTCTCTCTCTCTGCTCTCTCTCTCTGTGTTCTCTCTCTCTCTCTCTCTCTCTCGGCTCTGTCTCTCTCTCTCTGCCTCTCCCACCTGTCTCTCTCTTTGTTCTCTCTCTCTCTCTCTCTCCCACCTATCTCTCTCTCTCTGCCTCTCCCACCTGTCTCTCTCTCTGCTCTCTCTCTCTCTGTTCTCTCTCTCTCTCTCTCTGCTCTGTCTGTCCCACCTGTCTCCAAATCCAAATCCAAATCCAAAAAAGCTTTATTGGCAGGACCAAATACATTTAGCATTGCCAAAGCAAAATAGAACATTAATGTGGGGGGGTGGGGGGGGATTGTGGGAATAAGGGAAGGACATGGGTATACAGTCCATAGGAGGATGTAAGGGATGGTATGGGGGGATGGGGTATATAGTCCATAGGGGAGGGGGGTATAAGCATACAGTCCATAGGGGAGGGGAGTATGGGGTTATACAGTCCATGTGTTATCATGTTCCTCTCAGTTGGTGGCAGGCCGTGACATATCGGGCAGCTATTTGCACAGTTTCTTCCTCTTCCCCCAGTATGATGTAGAGTTTCCTCTCCTCATCTGTGGAGGTGAAATCTGCAATGTGGGCGGAGAGTCTTTGGAAATGGGCGGTCCTCAACGGTGTATATTTGCTGCAGTGTAGCAGGAAGTGGGCCTCATCCTCCAGGACCCCCTGGTCACATTGCCTGCACAGTCTCTCCTCCCGGGGCTTCCATGTCTGTCTGTGTCGTCCTGTCTCTATCTCCAGGTTGTGGGCACTCAGACGGTACAGGCTCAAGGCCTGTCTATCTTTGTGGTGGTGTAGCCTCTCCAGATATGGGGCCATTGTGTACTCCCTCTGTAGTGATTGGTAGATAGTGAGTTTCTGGGAGTTCTTTATGTCACTTCTCCATTCCTCTATGTATCGGTCCTTGCAGCTTTCTATCATTCCTTTTATTTGGGCTTTCGTCAGCCTGTGTTGGTGGTCTTGGCTGGGCTGGCTCTTGACGTTTTGTTTCAGAGAGCGTGGTATGGCCTCCCCACCCTGGCTCAGTGAGGCTTTATGGTGGTAAGTGCTGGGGTTGCTGCTCTGTATATGCGCCCAATATGAGAGCGCCCTCTGCTGGATAGTCAGCCATAGTGGGAATCTGCCTAGCTCTGCCCGGCAAGCTGAGTTCGAAGTGCTGCGATGGACTTGGAGAAGATACTTGCAGAACTCTAGATGGAAGATTTCTGTTGGGCTGGAGTCCCATTTTGATTGGTCAGGGTAGGTGACCGGGCCCCATACCTCACTGCTATAAAGCAGGATTGGGGTGATGATGCTGTTGAATATCTTTACCCAGACTCTCACCGGTGGTTTTAGGTGGTAAAGTTGCCTTCTGATGGCATAAAACGTTCTGCAGGCTTTTTCCTTCAGGGCCTCTACTGCTGGTTTAAAGCTCCCAGTTTGGTTAATTTCCAGCCCCAGGTAGGTGTAACTGTTTGTGGTCTCCAGTGGGCAGCCATTTAATATAAATGAGGAGGTGGGCATTTTTAGATTTTTTCTCTGGAACACCATCACTTTTGTCTTCTTTGGGTTGATGGGCAGTGCCCATGTGGTGCAGAAACTCTCCAGTACTGCCAGGCTGTCCTGTAGGCCCCTTTCTGTTGGGGAGAGCAGCAGGAGATCATCTGCATACAGCAGGAACTTCACCTCGTGGTCATGCAAGAGGAGGCCTGGTGCTGGGGAGGATTCCAGGGCTACAGCCAGTTGGTTAATAAATATGTTAAAGAGCGTTGGGCTCAAACTGCAGCCCTGCCTGACTCCTCGACCCTGCTTGAAGAACGCGCTTCTCTTCCCGTCCACTTTCACACTGCATTGGTTCCCAGTATATGAACTCTTGATGACATCATAGATTCTACCTCCTATTCCGCTCTCTAGGAGTTTTAGGAAAAGGCCTGGGTGCCACACCGAGTCAAACGCCTTCTTAAAATCCACAAAGCAAGCGTGTATTTTGCCACGTGAGCTGTGGACATGAGTCTTGATAAGGCTGTGCAGTGTGTAGATGTGGTCGGTTGTGCGGTGGTTTGGCATGAACCCAGCTTGGCTTTTGCTGAGTACGTCCTGCTGTGTGAGGAAGGAGAGGATCCTTTTATTGATGATGCTGTTAAACAGTTTCCCCAGTGTACTGCTGACACAGATTCCTCTGTAGTTTGCTGGATCATATCTGTCCCCATTCTTGTAGATGGGTGTTATGAGGCCTTCACTCCAGGCCTGAGGAAAGGAGCCCGCACTCAGGATAAGGTTGAAAAGTCTTGCGAGTGCCTCATGTATGTCCGGGGGGCTGTATTTGATCATCTCTGGCAGGATGCCATCGGTACCGCTAGCCTTCTTACATTTTATCAGCTTTGTTCTTTCTCTTATTTCCTCCATCGTGATTGGTGTATCCAGGGGGTTTTGAAAGTCCTTGATTGTCTCCTCCATGTCCTTCAGCTTTGCGGCTATTTGTTTCTGTTCCGAGGTTTGGGCATTTTCTGGGATGTCTTTGTAGAGGTCCCTGAAGTAGTGGAGCCAGATGTGGCCATTTTGGATGTGGAGAGGGCTTTTCTTGGGCTTTGTCCCAATGTGGTTCCAGGTCTCCCAGAATGAGTTGTCTTGGAGGGAGTCCTCCAGCTGTTGGAGTTTGTGGGAGATGTGGCTCTGTTTTTTCTGCCTGAGGGTGTCTTTGTATTGTCTCTGTAGGTGGTCATGGGCTTCCCTTAGGTCCTGGTTGTTGGGGTCTCTGTGCTTTTGGTTAGAGGCTGCCCTTAGAGAATTACGTAGAGCCTTGCATTCACTGTCAAACCATTTTTGGGACTGTTTATTTGTGGATCTCTTAAAGTTGGTCTGCTTGAGGCCGGCGAGTACTGCCATGTTATATAAGATGTTGCTGAAGTCCTTCACTGCATGGTTGACACCTTGTTTGTTCAGTTCATATAGGTTGGTATGAAAGTTTGTCAGCAGTTCTTGGATTTTGGCAGTTTTGGTCATGTTGGTGTATTCGGTGACAGACTGTTTGGGCCATTTGAAGGATGGTGGCAGCTTGTAGAGACCGGACTGGTGAGGTTGCTGTGTGGTTGGTTTATCGGTGGATTTCAGGTACAGCAGGATTTGGTTGTGGTCTGACAGGTGTGTTTCAGGGGTGACTATGAGGGCATTGATGTTTATGGGGTCTGTGTCTGTGACAGCATAATCTACCACACTGCTGCCTACATGTGAGTTCATAGTAAATCTCCCAAGAGAGTCACCCCTGGTTCGCCCATTCATTATGTATAGGCCGAGGCTCCGGCACAGGTTCAACAGGGATTTCCCACTTTTGTTTACTGTCTTGTCATAGCTGTTTCTTGCTGTCTGCATTGGTTCCTGGTAGTAGCTCTCTCCTCCAAGTATGTATGTGTTTCCCTCAGAGGTCAGATAGTCCTTCTCTGTGCCTGTTCTAGCGTTGAGGTCTCCATAGATGAGCACTCTGCCCAGAGACTGGAAGTGGCTGGCTTCTCTTTGTAGGACCTCATAGATGTCAGGTTTGTAGTAAGGGGACTCTGTTGGGGGGATATATGCTGCACACAGGTACATGTCAGACTGAGAGGTGAGGATGGAGCTGTTTATTTTGATCCAGATGTGGCTGTCTCCTCGTTTGATTGCTTTGATGTGCTCTGTGAGCTCCTCCTTATACCAGATTAGTATGCCTCCTAAACGGCGGCCCTGTTTAATGTTCCTGTTTTTCTGGGCAGATATGGAGAATTCCCGGTACCCCATGGGTACGAAAGATTCATCCTCTGCCCGGGTCCATGTCTCCAGGAGGATTTGGATATCAATGTTTTCAAGTCTCTTTTTAAAGTCTGGATCATTTGTTTTGGATCCAAAAGCTGAGGCGTTCAGCCCTTGGATGTTCCAGCTACTGATGATAAGGGATGTCATTTTGAGTCGGTTTACCTTGTGATGAGCAGAAATTTTCATAGGACTCAGTATTTTCAGGGGGAGGGTGGACACTGTTGTGGGTGTCACCTCAATCTGCTTTGTATATTGATAAGCAAAGTTCTGATTTCCGCCATGATGCTACCCTCTGTCGCTTTGTGTTGCCATTGTGGGGCAGGCGGTTTCCTACATGTTTTCCATGCTTGTGGGCTCTCTCTCTGGTGTTGGGACATTGTGGTTTGCTGTCTGATTGTTGAGTTGGGGCTTTCTTGGAGTCTCTGGGGTCTACTTAGCACCATGTCCTTTAGTCTCTCTTTCTGCTCTGTCTGTCCCACCTGTCTCTCTTTCTGCTCTGTCTCTCCCACCTGTCTCTTTCTCTTTATGCTCTGTCTCTCTCTGCTCCGTTTCTCTCTCTGCTCTCTCTCCTTCCTGTCTCTCTCTCTCTCTGCTCTGTCTCTCCCTCCTCTCTCTCTCTCTCTCTGCTCCGTCTCTCCCTCCGGTCTCTCTCTCTCTCTCTTTCTCTCTCTCTGCTCCGTCTCTCCCTCCGGTCTCTCTCTCTCTCTGCTCAGTCTCCCTCCTGTCACTGCCTCCTGTCTCTCTCTGCTCTGTCTCTCTCTGCTCTGTCTCTCTCACTCTGTCTCTCGCCGCTCTGTCTCTGTTTCTCTCTCTCTCTCTCTCTCTCTCTCTCTCTGCTCTGTCTCTCCCACCTGTCTCTCTTTCTCCCACCTGTCTCTCGTTCTCCCTCCTGTCTCTCTCTCCTCTGTCTCTCCCACCTGTCTCTCTCCGCTCTCGCTTCCTTTTCTCTGTCTCTCCCACCTGTCTCTCTCTCTCTGCTCTGTCTCTCCCACCTGTCTCTCTTCTCTGTCTCTCCCATCTGTCTCTCTCTCTCTGCTCTGTCTCTCCCACCTGTCTCTCTCTCTGCTCTGTCTCTCTCTCTCTCTGCTCTGTCTCTCTCTCTCTCTGCTCTGTCTCTCTCTCTCTGCTCTGTCTCTCTCTCCCTCCCTCCTGTCTCTCTCTCCTCTGTCTCTCCCACCTGTCTCTCTCTCTCCCTCCCTCCTGTCTCTCTCTCCTCTGTCTCTCCCACCTGTCTCTCTCTCTCTCTCCCTCCTGTCTCTCTCTCCTCTGTCTCTCCCTCCTCTGCCTCTCCCTTCTGTCTCTCTCCTCTGTCTCGTCCACCTGTCTCTCTCCACTCTCTCTTCCTTCTCTTTCTCTCCCGTCCCTCCCTCCTGTCTCTCTCCTTTCTCTCTCTCTCTGCTCTCTCTTTCTCTCTCTCTCTGCTCTCTCTCTGCTCTCTCTCTCTCTCTCTCTCTCTTTTCTCTCTCTCTCTCTCTCTCTTCTCTCTCTCTCTCTCTCTCTCTCTCTCTCTCTCTCTCTCTCTCTCTCTCTCTTCTCTCTCTCTCTCTCTCTCTCTCTCTCTCTCTCTCTCTGCTCTGTCTCTCTCTCTCTCCCTACTGTCTCTCTCCACTCTCTCTTCCTTCTCTTTCTCTCCCGTCCCTCTCCTCTCTCTCTCTGCTCTGTCTCTCTGACTCTCTTTCTGCTCTGTCTCTCCGTCTCTCTCTCTCTGCTCTGTCTCTCTCTCTGCTCTGTCTCTCTCTCTCTGCTCTGTCTCTCTCTCTCTGCTCTGTCTCTCACCTGTCTCTGCTCTGTCTCTCACACATGTCTCTCTCTCTCACTGCTCTGTCTCTCCCTTCTGTCTCTCTCTGCTCTCTCTTCCTTCTCTCTCTCTCCTGTCTCTCCCTCCGGTGTCTCTCTCGCTCTGCTCTCCCACCTGTCTCTCTCTCTGCTCTGTCTGTCCCACCTGTCTCTCTTTCTGCTCTGTCTGTCCCACCTGTCTCTCTTTCTGTTCTGTCTGTCCCACCTGTCTCTCTTTCTGCTCTGTCTCTCCCACCTGTCTCTTTCTCTTTCTGCTCTGTCTCTCTCTGCTCCGTTTCTCTCTCTGCTCTCTCTCCTTCATGTCTCGCTCTGTCTCTCTCTGCCCCGTTTCTCTCCCTGCTCTCTCTCCTTCATGTCTCTCTCTCTCTCTCTCTCTCTCTCTGCTCTGTCTCTCCCTCCTGTCTCTCTCTCTCTCTGCTCTGTCTCTCCCTCCTGTCTCTCTCTCTCTCTGCTCTGTCTCTCCCTCCTGTCTCTCTCTCTCTGCTCCGTCTCTCCCTCCGGTCTCTCTCTCTCTGCTCCGTCTCTCCCTCCGGTCTCTCTCTCTCTGCTCCGTCTTTCCCTCCGGTCTCTCTCTCTCTGCTCTCTCTGCTCAGTCTCCCCCCTGTCTCTCTCTGCTCTGTCTCTCTCTGCTCTGTCTCTCTCTGCTCTGTCTCTCTCTGCTCTGTCTCTGTTTCTGCCTCCTGTCCTCTCTTTTCTCTCTCTCTCTCTCTCTCTCTCTCTCTCGTGTCTGTATGCGTGTGTGCACCTGGGGGTCACTCAGCCAGAAATACATTAGCCATATACAGGGGGATCTAACTATATACAAGGGGGATCCATTGGAGATCTGACTATATACAATGACTGTGTACAGGGGGATCTGACTATATACCCTGGCTATATACAGGGGCGATCTGAATATATACACTGGCTATATACTAAAGGGGAAGTCTGGCTATATACTAAAGGGAGATCTGGCTATATATACTGTAATTGGGTATCATGTTGGTTACCTATCCTAAATGGGGGGGTTATCTAGCTACCTATACTATAAACGGGGTTTAATCTGGCTACCTGTGCTAAGGGGGGGATTATCTGGCTACCTAATCGCTGCCACATTATATATATTTTGGCAAAACACTGCTGCATCGTGTATTTTGTATGGAAACACTGCACATTGTGGCTATACTACACTACCTATACCTATACTGGGGCAATACTTCCAGGATACCTATACTGGGGGGCACCCATACCTGACATTACCCGCCGGGGCAGGCTTTCCTTTTTTGGTGGGGGGGGGGGGGGGGGTGTCATTTCATTCCAAGCACCGGGTGTCAAAAGCCCTAGGTACGCCACTGGTGCTGCAGCAGTGAGGTTGGTGAAAGGTGCGGCGCCACTGAGGTGTGGCGGCAGTGAGATTAGTGCTGGGTAAGGCGGCAGTGAAGTTACTGCTAGGTGCAGAAGCGGTGAGGTTAGTGGAAGGTGTGGCAGCAGTGAGGTTAGTGTTAGGTGCGGTGGCAGCGAGGTGTGTAGCGGCAGTGAGGTTAGCACTAGGTGAGGCGGCAGCGAGGTTAACCTTAGGTGCGGCAGCAGTGAAGTTAGGGTTAGGTGCGGTGTTGGCGAGGTTAGCGTTAGGTGCTGCAGTGAGATTAGCATTAGGTGCGGCAGCGAGATTATCGTTAGGTGCGGGGAGGTTAGGTGTGGTGGTGAGATTAGCGATGAGATTAGTGTTCGGTGAAAATTTGAAATTACCAATAGGTGCAGAGGTAAAATCACCATTAGGTGCGGAGGTAAAATTACCATTAGGTGCTGTAGCGGTGAGGTTAGCATGAGGTGTGGCAGTAAGATTAGAGTTAGGTGCGGTGGTGGTGAAGTTAGCGTTAGGAGCGGTGGTGAAGTTAGTGTAAAGTGTGGCAGTGAGGTTAGCATCAGGTGCGGCGGTGAGGTTAGCGTCGGGTGCAGAGGTGAGGTTAGCGTCGGGTGCAGAGGTGAGGTTAGCGTCAGGCGCTGCGGTGAGGTTAGCGTCAGGTGCTGCGGTGAGGTTAGCGTCAGGTGCGGCGGTGAGGTTAGCGTCAGGTGCGGCGGTGAGGTTAGCGTCAGGTGCGGCGGTGAGGTTAGCGTCAGGTGCGGCGGTGAGGTTAGCGTCAGGTGCTGCGGTGAGGTTAGCGTCAGGTGCTGCGGTGAGGTTAGCATCATGTGTGGCGGTGAGGTTAGCGTCAGGTGCTGCGGTGAGGTTAGCGTCAGGTGCAGCGGTGAGGTTAGCGCTAGGTGCTAGCCCCCCCCCCCCCAGTATAGGCAGCCATAGAACTTGATATAAGGAGACAGGGAAATCACACAGGGTAAGTACCAAAGAGCCCCCCACCCACAGTAAGCCAGGGAGCCTCCTGCCAGTTTATGTAGTGATAAAGAAGGAGACAGGAGCCAGGGAGACCCCCAATGCAGTTTGTAGGGGAGAGGAGGGTGATAAATCTCACTCACCATTCCAGACTTTTGCATTTGCAGAAAAGAATTCCAAAGTTTGGGGGCGGAGCTTCGTGGCAAGTTGGGGGCGGAGCTTAGCGGCAATTTGGGGGAGGAGCTTTACCATGATTTTGGCGGTGGTTCCTGGGTTCCCTACAATTCCCCCAGCACAGTGTGCATCTTCGCACTGGGGGTGGAGTTTGGAAGCCAGTGAAGCCAGCCAATGACCAAACTCAGGGCAGGCTCGGGGAGGAGCAGGAGCTCTCTCACACAATGCCCTGGACTGTAGCCCGACATGAATGAAGAGCTACTGCTGGGGGCGGGGCTTTAGATCAAGCGGCCACAGCACTGCAAAAGTAAATTATGACAGCACAAATAGTGCTGCCCAGCCAGCCCTGGATGCCTGAGGAGGCGGCGGCCCGGGGGGAATCCGCCCCCGTCCTCCCGGGCCAGTCCGCCTCTGCTTCCTGTGCATTGGAATCCAGATATATGACTTACAGTGCAGTATGTACAACCTGGATGATAACCACAGTTCCTTATAGTTGTTTGATTCCCACTCACAGAATCATCTAAGCATACTTGTGATCCACAATAAGTTCCTTAAAGTGAACCTAAAGCCTACCAAAAAAAACGAGATGAACTCACCTGGGGCTTCCCTCAGCCCCCTGCAGACGATCGGTGCCCTCGCAGCTCCGCTCCGATGCCTCTGGACCCGCCGGCGACGACTTCCGGTTTCGCCATCACCGGCCGACAGGCATGGGAACGCGAGTGATTGTTCGTGTTCCCAGCCTGTATATCGCCCCCTATGCTGCTATTGCGGCCAGGAGGATCGCAGAATCGTGAAGATAGCAGAATAGTTCATAGAGTAAACAGCAGCAGAATGAGTTTACACAAGCAGCCAGATTAGCACAATGCACTGTAGATGGTCATGTTACCTGTCCAAAGTTAGCTAGTTGTCCGGGCTGGATTTCTGGATCGAGGGTCTGTTAATGATGTGAATAAGGAAGCCCACATAGTCTCTGCTGATTAGTGGTGGATGTCTACAAGGTGCTCGACATGTTTCGCAGACCCTAATCGGCCTCAATCAGGAGCTGACATCAATAAATTGTTCACAATATAACTGCAACAAAGTACCACCATTTAAACATAGGTCCGATCCATTGCCTCGCCCCAAGCCGCCCGCCGTGCTCCGCCTCCTTACCCACAAGGCCTAGCCAGTGTGCGCAGCCATTGGCTGCCGCCCAATGATATGCCATGTGTCCCAGATGGCCGAGCCAGACGTGGAAACGTGCGCTCCAAGAGGGGGGCGCTGCATCAGAAGTCTGGGCAGGCCCAAGAGTGGTGGGCGGGTCAGATTGCTGGCGCAGTGGAGGAGAGGCAAACCTCTGTAATCAAAATTAACATAAATCTAAATAAACTTCAGCAAATTGCCTGAATAGTACTCTGGACATCTTTTCGGGGCGTACGTTAAATAAGGGCGTTGGGAAAAAAGGGCGCCTGGTGTAAACCTTATCAGGAAATAACGTTTAACAAAAATTAAAACCTATTTTGACGATTAATTATAACGTTTATTCAAATTAAATCACTAATTTATGTTTATCGGTTCTCATTTGGTGGAAACGCTATTTATCGATTGTTGTACTGTTAAAAAGCTATTTTATAATTAAAGTATGTTAAAAAAGGCGACGGGAAAAAAGGGCGCGTGGATAAAACTTTATAATAAAATTTATTGCTGAAAAAATTAAATGTTAAAATCTTATTTACTTAGATTTAATCATAACTTTAAAAGTATAAATGTTAGAAAATTAAATTACTATTTACTGTTCTTATGCACCGGTTAATACTTACATTAACGTTTACATGATCTTATTAATAAATCATATTTTCACGATTAGTCAAAAGTCAAATAAACGCTGTTTAATGCTTTTTGAGGATACATACATTAACGTTTAACATATACAAACTAAAATAAGCTTTTAGATGATGTTATGAATAAATCACTTTATAAGAATTCCGGATAACTCAAATAAACGTAGTTTGATATTTAACTTTTGATGTAAATCTAAGATAAAGATTTACAAAATAGATATCTTACAATGTTTATCACTTTTAAACTCAATTTAATATTACAGATCGAACAAGTGTATTAATATGCATTGTAAATGGACTGATAAAAATTATAATTTTTTTTTGTACTGCTGTAAACTTTTAAATTAAGGATACTTATCTTAACGTAATCACTTCTGAGTATATTGTCAGTACGCGCTATTTAAGAATTTAAGAATTGTCCTTATTTAAGAATTTAAATCATTAATACCGAATTCCAACATTTGAAATGTACTCCTTAGGGTGGCTAATAATTATTCATTCTTTTTAATCCAATCTTACCAAATCTATGTAGTGAAAGGTGAAATTCACTGAATTAACTGAATAGATACTTCATGCAGTTACCTTTATATTACATTGAAATAGCAAGATTGTATGAAAAAGATTGGATCATTAGTGGCCAGCTTTAATTGTACTATTTCATACCTTGCACGGTTTATATATTCTCCAATGACTGCTGCTGTGCCTTTTCACAAGTGGATTCCTTCTTCGGGTTCTTCTTCTTGACGCCTCATTGCAGTTGACTTGCGCTTAAAAGGGGGTAGGGGGGGTAATGTGAAAATGATTTGAATTTACCCTGTGCTTCTCTTGGTACCACGCAGAGGACTCAGGCCACGCCTCCAGTTCACTCCCTTAATTTCAGACTTTCAAGTCTGTGAAGCACTTCGCCTGTGTATCCGGGTCCTCACTCCCGCTGATGTCACCAGGAGCGTACTGCGCATACACAGACCAAGCTGGACTTGTGCCGTACGCTCCTGTTGACATTAGCAGGAGGGAGGACACGGCAATGCAAGCGCATTGGTTTTACCACTTTAAAGTCTGAAATTCCATAAGTGCACACGAGGTGTGGCCCGAGCATCCGTGAGTGGCTCCGCGGGCACAGGACGTCTGAGGGGGCACCATGGCAACACCCGGGTAAGTTCAACACATTTTCCCCTGACCCCCTGCAGTGTCCCTTTAACGTACGCATAGTATGTTACCTTCATGTCTTCTTTTTCAGCCAACGGACGAAGAATTTGCTCATCGTGTATAACACTTGTGAATGTCATGAGGTGCTAATGGTGTGGCCTACTTTTCTGTCTTCGTAATGCTACTTGCTTATTTATTACTTATGAGTTGATATTAACAGTGGTCTGTGTTCTGTAAGGAAAACAGTAATAAAGATTGTAAAACATGCCACTGACTACATTAGCTGATGACCCTTTTCATCAGAGTAAGGTATTCATTTTCTATAATGGAGCATCAGTGGGCTCTTGAATGCTGTTACAATTAGTGTGGAATTCTTAGATTACACAAGGTACTTGGTGTACAAGCGCACTTAAATATAAATGCATGTACATAGTATACTTATTAAATTTTTAGGTATTTGTGTTGGTCTTGTACCACCAGCCCTTGCCATAAGTTTGTTGAACAGTACCTGGCTATCCTTCTCCATGCTCTATTTTTTTGGGGAAGTAGTTTGCAAGCATTGTCATGGTGTTTTGTGGCCTACCTGTGCTTATGCAACCACGGCCATGTGTGCACTTATTTGCGTACTCAACTGCATTAGCATACTGCAGTACCACATTATGCTAATGAACAGGTTATAGAGAAGAAGGAAACACGTGTACCTGTCATTTAAGTAAAATTTTAAAATATTAGTTACTGTAGAGTCCGAGCCGCTACAAAATTATTTCAGTGTACAAAAGTGATGCTTGGGCTGGTACTAGTTCAAGATATTTTTTATGTAGGCCTATGGGTATCTATAATCTTAAAGGGAAACCGAAGTAAGAGGTATACTTGGCCTGCCATAATAACTTCCTTTTCATCAATAAAATTTTCTTGGCTGGCCTTATGATTCTCTGGCTGTAATACTAAGAGCCATAGCCCCTGAACAAGCATTCAGCAGATCAGGTGTTTTTGACATTACTGTCAGATCTGACAAGACGAGCTGTATGCTTTTTTCCGGTGTTCTTCATAAAATATTGCAGAGATATAGAGCAGTAGGGCTGGCAGGCAACAGATATTGATTATAATGAAAAAAATATGGCAGCCTCCATATAGTAGTTTTTACTACAGTTACCCTTTAACATATAGTGTTAAAGGAGTACACACAGTTACCTTTTAACATCTAGTGTTAAAGGTGAACACGTCTAAATTTGAAGATGAATTTTTTTAACAATAGTTATTTCTCAACGATTACTTATGTTTTCTCTAACTCCTATAAGAAATTGTCCACACATTTTTCATTTCAAATAAAACTTTAATAGAACTGTAATATAAAATTTTTTTCTATTTAAATATACATCATACATAAACATTGAAACAGATGTAATAAAACATGTTTTTACTTATTACATACTTTCAACAATCGCATTTGCAAGGAGTGATCAAAACTTACAAAAAATTACAAAAATTTAGCTTTCTCCATTCCCTTGTTGCCGAAGATATACATGTATATCTTAGTTTGCTGTCCGCAAGCATGTTGTTCTGCATGCAAGTTGTAGAGCTGCATTACTCATTAAAGTGAACCTTGAAGAATACCACAACATACATTTGACATTATGAGAAAAAGATGTGTATGTACAGTGCCTAGCACACATATAACTTTGCGGTTCTCCTGTTATTTCTTTCCCTCCCTGCTTGAAAGAGTTCAATATCAGGTATGTAGGTTGCTGACTCGGTCTTGACTCAGACAGGACGTGAGTACAGTGTGATCCTCATTCATAATTAATTTCAACTATAAAACACTTTAATAGAATACAATGGCTCCAGAGAGCAAGACCGATGTGAAAATAGGCGAATTTCTTATCAGTGAGGGTCACACTGTAGTCACTTCCTGTCTGAGTCCGGACTGAGTCAGCCACTTACATACCTGATATTGTACTGTTTCAGGCAGGCAGGGAGGGAAAGAAATAAGAGGAACACAGTGTAGTTCTATGGTAGACGCAGTTGTATGTGTGCTATGCACTGTGCATACAGATCTTTATTTCATTATGTTACATTTCTGTTGAGGTATCCTTGAAGGCCGAAAAGAAATGAGTGAAACTCAGCTGGGGCTTGCAAAGAGACACTGAAGTGAGACAAAATCTCGCTTCAGCTCTTATATATAGCAGGGGCACGTGTGCCCCAGCTAAAACCCCGCTATCCCGCGGCTAAACGGGGGTACCCGACCCCCCAACCCATCCCACGCCAAATCTACGAACAACTTGGTCGTAGATTTTGTTCTTTCCTGGAGGCAGGGGCTAACGGCTGCAACCCTGGCTCCATGCGCATATATCAGACGTGCATCGCCGCCTCTCCCCAGGCTCTTTCAGTCAATGAAGACTGAGAGGGGCGTGGTAGAGGCAGAGGTACGCCTCTGACTGACGCGCATGGGGCAGGTCTGCAGCGGTTAGCCCTGCCCATACCAGGAAGCGCTCACCCGCATAACGGATGGAATTTTGGGGGGTAAGGGACCAACATTAAGAGGCGGGATAGCGGCGTTGTAGCAGGGGCACGCATGCCCCTGCTGTATATGAGGTCTGAAGCGAGATGTAATCTCGCTTCATACTCTCTTTAAGAGCACCGAGCATCTGAAGGGTGCTCTTGAAGTCACTACATGTCCCCCATTGTACTGCGGCGGACACTTCTTGTTCTTTTATGAGAGATTTTGGCAACAAGTTTGTGCAGGCAGCGCTTTGTGAATGTAACATTATGGTTTTTGATTAATAATTCCTTTACAGCATCATTATCTTTAACAATAACTAAAAGAACACTATGTGCAAACAAACAGATAAACAACAACAATGTAAAATTTGGTGTACATTACTTTTCGCCTATGCTGATGTCACTTTCATTCATAAATGAATTTTTTGGACAAAGTCCATTTTTGGTTACTTGACTATGTGTTAAGCTTAAGCTATTTACCACATACTATTTCAACTAGATGCTGGGTGTGTTTCCTATTCTGGACAGACTCCTTTTCTGTCCAAAATTTTGGTCAATAGTGTATAAAAACTTTGTTTTGTCTGATATCGACAATTGACTGTAAGTGACAGTAACATAAGATAAAAGAAATTGTATGGCACCGCAGCTCGGCCGGTGCATTTTCCTCAATTGTGATCTTTTCTCAGGCCTTGCTCTTAAAGATAACCGGAGGTGGGTTTGAAATATATTATCTGCATACATAGGCTGGATCTGCCTATACAGCCCAGCCTCTATTGCTATCCCAAACCCCCCTAAGGTCCCCCTGCACTCTGCAATCCCTCATAAATCACAGCCACGCTGATGACAAACAGCTTGTCAGAGGTGGCTGTGTTTCTCTGAATAGTGTCAGCATGCTGCTTTCCCCCCACTCCTGCATAACTCCAGTCCCGCCCTGCATCCCTTCCCTCCTTGATGATTGGAGGGAATGGACGGGGGCAGGGAACGAGACCGGAGGGAAGGGCGGTGGAGCAGCTGAGACTGACACTACTGATGTAAACACAGCCTCACACCACGGCTGTGATTTATGAGGGATTGCATAGTGCAAGGGGACTGGAGTGGGGTTTTGAGTAGTAACATAGGTTGGGCTGTATAGGCAGATCCAGCCTCTTTATGCAGATAACATTCTTTAAACCCTGCTCTTAAAGTTCCTCCTTAACTTATTGGATGTATATGACTTATTTGAGTAGGCCATGTAAGTATTGGCAGGGCCGGCCCGCCCATGAGGCGGGGTGAAACGTTTGCCTCAGGCGGCGCTTCTGAGGGGGCGGCACCCGCCCGTCCGTGGGTGTGGAGTGCCGCCCGAGCTGGAGGTAATAGCGGGCAGGAAGGGGGTATTGGGGCTAGCGGCGGGGAGGGGGGTCGGACCCCCCCCATCCCTCGCCTGGGTCCCCCATCCTCCGCTCCCCTCCAGCTTGTTATGCGCGCTGGCTGGCTGGCTGGCTGCGGCTGTAAGAGGCAACGGGCGGGGATCACTCACCTCTTCCTCGTTCCAACGTGCGCTCCACTGACGTCACTTCCTGCGGCATAGCAGGAAGTGACGTCAGTGGAGCGCAGGCTGAACGAGGAAGAGGTGAGTGATCCCCGCCCGTTGCCTCTTACAGCTGCAGCCAGCCAGCCAGCGCGCATAACAAGCTGGAGGGGAGCGGAGGACGGGGGAACCAGGCGAGGGAGGGGGGGGTCCGACCCCCCTCCCCGCCGCTAGCCCCAATACCCCCTTCCTGCCCGCTATCCCCTCCAGCTCGGGCGGCCCCCCCCCACCCACGTGGGGCGCAGCGGCGATTTCTTTAAAGTTTGCCTCAGGCGGCAAATGGTCTAGGGCCGGGCCTGAGTATTGGTGTATTGTAGGCAATGACTGAAGTCAGTGAAAATGACAGAGCCGTTATAAGTATCCAAAGAATGGATACGTTAACTTTTACTTTTACAAATTAAATCTTTGAACAGTTGTGAAGATCAACTTGCATTACAACAACATAAATAACTGTTATTCACACTATGCTGAGATTGAGTAATCCAAAATGATTACTCACTGTGAAATAACTTCAAACAACTGTAAGAAATATCATCTTAGGAGTAAAAAAAATTTTCCATCAATGTGCATAGTTTGAATATGTTACCTTATTTAGCTATCTATTTTGAACATTGTACCCCAAAAATGTTTTTCAAGTAAACAGTAACGTGACATGTAAGCATGTTAAACCTTACACTTATGGATACACAGTGATGGGGTGGAGTGAAAAAGATTAGAAGCTTCCCGATGCTTGTAATGGTTCATACACAAAGACACTTGGTTCCCGCAGCTAATCACCGATGCTCGGGCTAAGCGTCGGCTTCAAGGGAAACAAAGAGGAAAGTGAAATTATTTTATACATACATGGATCTTAACGCAGCTCCACAAACAGTAATCGCTCCCACAACGCGGTCCTACGCTTCCTCCTTTTGCCTGGTGTGTGTCACATCCTTAAAGGGGAGGGTACACATTAAGCCAGTGAAGTGCGCTCTGTGCGCATGTACAGCAGCCGCTGGAGAGGTAAGCATGGAGCAGACTTCCGACTGGACAATCACCAGGGAAGGACGTGACCCACAATACAAAACGGAGTACATTGAGGACCCCGTCGTGGGAGATATTAGTCTTTATGTAGCTGCTGGAAGACCAAGGTATGTACAAATAACTTTACTGCTTTCCTCTCTAGTTCCATTTAATTTATGAAGATTAAGACTTTAAAGTATAAAATCCATGGTCCCTTCTTCCATCTCCTGAATCATGCTGATGTCAGTAGTAGCGTACTACGGACACACAGAACACTGTGTGCCTGCGTAGTACGCTACAGCTAACACGAGCGCGAGGAATGGCACGCCAATGCTTGTATAGATTTTATTAAACTTCAAGGTCTCACATGCCTTTTTGGTAAACTGTAGGCCAAGCCAAGAGCATGGTTCATTACCTGGACGGTCATTGGATGCCCGCGAGTGACCATTCCAAGCACAGGTAACCTTAAAAAAAAAAAAAATGTGTGAATCCTCATACTTTCCATAGTAAAATAATGAAATCCTTGATTTACATTGTGTTTACAGATCGCAAAAGAGCAGGGTTTTTTGGGGGGGTTTCTGAAAAATAACTTCTTATTTTGTTATGGGCATATGTTAATTTTTTTGGCAATGGGAAAAAAAATGGTATTACTGTTGAAGTAGTATTCCGTAGGTCTAATCCTCGAAATCGGAACTCTCTGCCTGTCTGTAATTGTTTTTGTGTTTTCTACGCTTGTTTTTTTGTTTCATTTCCTTCAGCATTCCCTTTTGGTTATCCAACATTTGTTTCTGTCCCTCAGCTATGGTAGCCAGTAACTGTAGAGTTGTTTGTTGTACCTCTAGTAATTTGCATGTCATATCAAACTCCCTGTTGTGAGCAGGCACTATTTGCATACTACCACTGCAAGGTGTAGTACTTAGTTGTGCATGTTTGTAATATGGTTGAACGGCTTGACAATTAGATTTGGCTTTACTTTTTCTACCTGATGGTACCTGTGACTTTTGTTTTCCTGCTCTGCCAATAACTATGTCTTCACTAATACTACTATTTTGTGAATCAGAGTGTAAATTACCACAACCACTATCACTTCCAGCATGTACTGCATCATGAACTTCAAAATCTACCGATGGTCTGCAACTTGGACGACTGACATTCGTAAGCACGTTATCAGTGGATTTTTCTTTACCTACACTTCGTTGACTTGATTGCTGCCTATTGTTTACATTGTGTGCACAATCATTATCATTAGTAACCAAACTATCACTGATGTTGTTAACATTTGTGGTAGTAGATTTTTTTTTCGATACTTTAACTGTATTTTGTACTGCAGTTCCGTCTGTTTGCCTTGTATGTTGCGTATCAGAGACTTTTGTCACGTTAAGTAACTCACAATGTTCCTTGTTTTTACCGTGTCCACGCTTTTCTGATCTTCTGCCATTTTCTGCCATTTTGTTTCCAACACTGCTTTTATCTGCTGTTGCATTGCAAGAATTAGCTTTCTGTGGAATGATAGTGTGATTATTTACCTTCTTTACAGGTAAGTTCATTGTTTCTTGGTCTCTTTCTGAAGGTTCTTCAGGTTGGTCATGCTGATTTGCAGTGTTTGACGAAGCGTAGCTTGCGTAGTCTGGTGGATTGGAGGTTTTCCTTTTTCTGTACGGTCTTGTAACTGGTTGAGAAGGAGAACATTGAGTTCATGTGGTTTGATATGCATACAACCTTCACATACAACAATTACAACTACAAAAAAGTGTACTTCAAAGTAAGTAAAGTTTCAAAAACCATTAATATATTAAGATGCATCGTAGTGACTGTTAGTAGTTGAAAAACAAAACCACAATGCTGAAATAGTCCTGCAAACACTGTTCTCTTAATATACATACCCATCTCAGCAATTAGATCGCTGTTTTCAAAAATGTTTTAACTTTTCATACCTCACAACCTCCATTGGTCTTTATAAAAGCAATATAATAACAGGGCTAATACAAAAATGGTAAAATACTGTTAGATTACGCCCCTTTTCACAAGGTCCATAAAATTTGCTTTTTTAGCTTATGGGCTTATAAAAAAAGACTATAACATATGCCGGATGAATTTTGAAGGTGAGCTGTTGTGAAGGTGACCTTGATGCCTATTTTGAACAATGGTTGTAAAGCGGAGTGAGGAAAGTAAAACTTATTTAAGAAGTGATAAAGAGTCTGGCATATATATATATATATATATATATATATATATACATGTAAGCAATGCTACTTCACTTGCACTGCTTGTGATCATCTACCTTTAAAAACATTACTACTAACCCTTGAATGAATAAGCAGGATTTTTTTATACATTACAACAGTAATGTACACTTAAAGACACCAAATGGATAACACGGTCATACATGAAAAAATTAAGGACCGCGTAAGACACATTCGGGGCGTCAAAGTGGCAGCCTTACGGACCGCCAAAGGCGCAAACGTGGCGGTTAACGAAGGCGTGCCCGGGGAGCCATCGCGTCACTGACGACGTGCGTTGCCCACTGCAACTGGTTCCGTCCACAAGCAGCTACAGCTTGCTGGCCTTTTCCAAGCGCTGGCGAGCTGCTAACTCAACCATCGACGCATACCAAGCATATGATTTGTTTTTCAATATATACTAAGCGTATCATACAGGCTGCCTCCTGCCCTGGTGGTCACAATGTTTAAGGTACCACCAGGGCAGGCTGCAGCCACCCTAGTCTGCAACAAGTACACTGATCCTCCACCACCCCTGGCCCCTGATCGTCACAGCAACACTCCGATCTTCCCCCGGCCAACCGCCAAACCACCTACTTCAAAACAAAACATCCACCTAATCACCCATCAATCACTCCATGTCACTTTCTTTCAAACTTTTTATTTGTTTATGGACCTAACTGCCACCCGGGCCCCCCCAGCACCGTTCATTCTCCCAGACCACACCATCCACCACCCCTGTAAACTGTACACTGTCCCCCCTTGTAATAAGCCAACGAACATCACCTTTCAATCACCGATCAATCAGTCATCAATCGTTAGCTGTCACTTCCAACCATCACATCAGAACATAACATGGCGCTAGTGCGCATATGATTACCCTTCCACGACATTATTACTCTCTAAAAACTGTCATCCTATATGCTCCCTAGTGCATTGTTTACATCTGTTCTTTCCTCTAAACACCCACTAATTAACCATCAATCAATTAACCTTCAATCACCCATCAATCGTTCACTATCACCCCCCCTAATACTTTGCAGAAGGGACATCTAGTGAACCTAAGGATGCATATTATTTACATTTATTGAACGTTAAAATAAATTTATTACAATTTTTCCTTACCGAACCGTCGAGCAACTTTGGGCATAGACCGCACTGTATTTCTAACTAATTCTTGCCAGCGGTTATACTCTGCATCCTGTATGTCTCGGTCTTCCATCATCTTTACAACGAGACGTCTACACTGTTGAAACCGCTTTCTGCATCTCTCTCCTGTACGCCTAACCTTTTTAATTTCGGAAACCTTGGTAAACAAAAATGTAGCAAGAAAATGAAAAGTTTAAATTAAGCAGTGCAACCCTTAATACATATACAGGCCATTGTGACGCAAAGTGCATACATAAACTTATTGGTAGTTAATACAGGCACATTATGATGTCAATGCAGAACTCTGCCTTCTTCATAGAGTTCTTCTAAATTTATCTTTTGACGGGTGCATCCAAAAATGCTACATATGCTTACATGTACAATTTTGAAGACAGCAGTATTAATTTTTAAGGCATAGTACCTGTGCCTGTCTTCTCTAGAGAATAAAGCGTCTGTGGAGTATGAGGTGTTATTGTGAAGTCAACTTATGCCGGAATCAAAGAGTTGATAGTGCCTAAGCATCCCTATCAGTGTGCACCGAACATTGAAACATATACTGGAATATAAATTGAAGGCATGGGTAGCAGAAAAGTGTTGTGGTTGACTAAATTCTCAACCACACAAAAATGTTGTTATCTAAAATTTTCAACTCCTGGTGTTCTGTTACAAAAGTAATTCAAATATTAACAGTCATTTGAATGAAAACAGCAGAGAGATGTGGTTAAAATTTCCCTTCTTGATTAAACATTAAAGGATACCGGAGACTGATGAAAATTAAAGTATTATACATACGTTGGGCTTCCT
This sequence comes from Hyperolius riggenbachi, assembly GCF_040937935.1. NCBI lineage: Eukaryota > Metazoa > Chordata > Amphibia > Anura > Hyperoliidae > Hyperolius > Hyperolius riggenbachi. Next base: position 19,761 of record NW_027152500.1, on the reverse strand, counting down.
ACAGCACCCTTCAGGCTAATCAGTCCAGCGCTGTCCTCAACCATCCGGATCTACCGCTATTAGTACTGGAAATTCAGCCAGTCATCGCTGTCCGTCCACATGTCGCTCACACAGCCAGGAACATTTTTCACCTGCACAATAGTGCTGCACAGGTGTACTATGCTCCTGAGGACAGAGTGTGTATGCACAGTACATCCGACTGGCTCAAGTACCATCACTACATAGCAGAACATCACGTTGGATGGAGAAGGACAACGATGGACTGATTGGCCTGAAGATGGCTGCAGGAAGCACCAGGTATGTATAAAAAAATATTTTGTTCTTTCTCAGGTTTTCTTTGTTACACAGTAGTACTATACTCTACATATGCATTACTATCCGAGCTGCAGGGAATCCAATTACATTTAACACAGAGGTGTTGTTTTTTTACAATCTCCTCATTCCACAGCACACTACCTGCACATCATTCTTACATGAACCCACATTTTACTTGCCTAGGGCCTTATATTTGTCCTTTCTTCTGGATTGTACCGTTCACAAGTACTCAATCTTAAGAAGGACTATTTTTATTTTACAGTGAAACAATTTAGTACTCTACACTTCCTTCTCACTTCTGCTGTCTGTTAAAATGCATAAGATTTGTAATGTTAGACAAGAATGTAATGTCACTTAATTGTAATAAAAAATATTGTAATGTGCAAATTAAAGGAGTTTGCGTCGAGGAGTCTTAGTCGGAGGCTGAGTTGGAGGAATCTTAAACTGAGGATTTTCAGTTGGTGTTTTTTTGGACAAACTACACATGATGAGGGATAACACCGAGTTACTAAGGATGGCGTGCCAAACCTCATTAGGATCCTGAGGCTTCACGCTACCTAGGTGAGTAGCCACGCAGGTGATATTTTCGGAATTTCAAATGTTTTAGAATTAATTATATTTACTTAATTCCTACACTATTTTTGCTGTTACAAATATGCAGTATTTATGTATGTCAACTTGCAACTGTCTTCCAACTAGGCCTGAAAGATAAATCGAATTTAAATCGAAATCGCGATCAACAAGTTCACAATTTCGGATTCGTGTAAGTGGTCAATATCGTGACATTTCCACAAGGGGGAAGTTTGGAGACACTGCTTGAAACGTCAAAATCACCGTGTATGTGACCCGCAGTGTCAGTCAGATCTTCCACAGGAGTCCAACGCTGTCCATCCTCTCTTGCCGTCTGCTGGTTCTTGTGCACGGCATACTTCCTGGTTCCTGTATGTCATGTGACATACAATAAGTAGGCCATGCATTAGAGCCTGCAGGACACGAAGTTGATAGACTGGCATCGCTAGGCTCATGCTGGAAGGTAGGTATAGAACTACCGCAGCTTAGGGGACAGAGCGTGCACAGGGAGACAAAAAGGGAACAAAAAGAGACACAAAAGGGACAAAAGAAAGGCCCAGAGGGGGCACAGAGAGACAAAAGGGGCACAAAGAGAGACACAAAGGTAGCAAGACAGAGAGAGGCCAAGATGGTGCAGAGAGAGACACAGAGGGGACAAAAAAAAAAACAGGGGACACTGAAAAAGACGGGGCACAATAGGGGGAGAGACAGAGAGAGAGAGAGAGAGAGAGAGAGAGAGAGAGAGAGAGAGAGAGAAAGGGGGCACAAAGACACAGAGTGCAGAAAGAGAGACGGGACAGAAAGACACAGAGGGGGAACAAAGCTTAATTTGAAGCAAATCGTGAATCGAATCGAAATCGTGATTTGCAACAGAAATCGCTCAATTCAATTTTTTCATACAATCGTTCAGGCCTACTTCCAACTATACAGAATATTATAATCAGCTGCTTTCAAATGACCTTTACTGCGTATTCACTATCTTGTCTCAGGGGCTAAATGAAATGGAAATTTCTCATTACAAACAGGTAAGAGGAGATTTCAGTGCACATAACTGAGGTCAAGCAAATTACAACACATGTGAGGGGCATGTAGATAACAACATTATACATTTGAATGACAGATTTGAAAAAAGAGTATGTTACAAAGAGGTAGTACACTATTAAAAAGATACAGTACTTTTGGCGTTAATTCTCAGTATTGAAAAGTAATCAATGAATTGGTAATGATAACTTGATAGAAATTTTTGTTTACCTTTTCTCCTATGTACTTCCACTTCTGATTTTTCATCCGACGAACATCTTCATTCTTATCCCTCTTTAACAGAAACTCATAATCTGCACATACAAAGCGACACAACATCAGATTTTCTGCAATTGTAAATTTTGGCATTCTACTAATCCCACCTTTGGATTGCTGGGAATTATTAATGATCGTTTCATTAAAACTCTCGTCCACGTTATTTGCATTGGCCTCTTCGTTTGTTTGCATATTACCATGCCTGCCCATGTCAGAATCATTCCTATGCAATTCATAATTGTCTAGTACATTTTCATTCACAACAACCACATCAGAATTCTCTGGTGCACTGTCATTTGCATGATCTGGAAGCACTGCAATTCGTTGTCGGTTATGATTATCACAGTCATTAACTTCTGAAATAAGTGTGTCAGTATCAACATCTTCTTGTGAATCATTATTATCTTCAGCACTGTCATGAAGTGAGTACTCATCACCAAGAAAACTGCTATCATCATTTCCCCAACCGTCTGAGGAGCTTCGGTTTCCTTGAAAATCATTGACGCTGGTTGTAGGTTCATAATCTTCATCATTAGACGAACCTTGTTCACTATCCTGATCCTCTACACATTCTTGTCCTTCTGCAACATCCTGAACACTCTTATTGTCATCCTCCTCTTCATCATCACAATCTCTGTGTTTTGAATTATTGTTATGCTCCTGTACATTTTCTGCATCCTTAGATTGATTAAAATAATTTTCCTCATGCGCATTCGCTTGCTTTGCATCTTGGTCAGATTCCTTTTCTGTATGTCCAATGTCTAATTCCCTATCAAAACTAACATGCACATCATTCTCAAGGGTCTCCACCGTGTTTTGACAGGCAGGTCTTGTACTGAGATCTAATGCTTCCTCGCCCTCATCGTCAGAATCAATGTTATCATCTAGTGCAAGTTTGAAGTTCACAATTTCACTTGCGGTATCAATAAGTAATGGTTCACGCATAGAAACTCCTTCAAAATTGTCCATCAACTCCATATCTATGGGATTTTCACTACTAAGATTGACGTCATTATTAGAATTTGAGGCCTGCTCGTTCATGGAACCTTCGTGCGTTTCCTCAACTAGGCCCTGGTTTTCTAAGTTTTGGTTTTGTGATGATGAATCTTGATTATTTTCTAAATTCACAATATCTACAGGACTAGCCACAGTTGCTTTCTCCATAGGTACTAAAAAAATTGTAACTGTTTGGGATTGCTCATCTACCACTGGCATCAATGGCTGCTGCGTCACACTACTTGTATCAGACAATGTCTGACATGCGTCACCTGCATTGACGTTTTCGTCCTCGGGAATCTGCTCAGATACCTCTTTTTTCTTGTTAACACGCTTTCCGTGAGCTGCACCGTGCTCGTCGTCGCAGTTCCCACATCGCCGCTGTCTGGAGATCCTAGTGGGACGTCCGCGTTTGCCCGGCATTGTGTTTCGCTGTCTCGTCACAGCACGCCACCTCTTCTCCACCACAGCGCCAGAGGAAAGGGCGTAACTGGCCGCAAACCCTACGTAATCACGTGTGCGCGGGACTTAACTCCCGTCACGTGACTTCATTCCCGCGGTACCCGTACTTCAGAAGCGCACATGAAGTTTCCCTGACGTCAGGAAATTTAATTTAGATTTTAGCGCGCCCATGACCAAAATGCGGGAGAGTATCTGATTTGTGAAAATATGACACGTCACCAAATAAAGATTTTGCTAACCAATCACATGCCTATTTTTTTTTTTTTTTAACATAATTCATTTCTGCCTGTTTGATTGACACAAGTGAACACCAATTGGGGAATTGAGAATTTTTTTACTGTACATAAAAGCATCCTTCAGTGTGTGTTAGCACACACTTGTCCGTGCACCAGTGAGCAATTTATTAGTGAGAACTCCGTCAGCATAGTTGAAGAAGGATTCCAGCTTATGAATGTGAGTTCAACAATACTAATGTATTGAGTATATGTTTCTAAATTTAAAGGAGATAATTTATTTTTCTGTTTGCGGGTAGAAATATTAATATTATCTGGGCAACCGAAATTTAAATTAAAATTTCACAATAAGTACCAATTACTTTCAAAGATGTTTTAAAAACAGGTGTTTGATAGGTTTTACAGTGGAATATCCTTAGTTTTCAATCGAAAGATGGGTAGTTGAGTCGAGTCTGCTGCAATAACTGTTTATTTACTTTTTTTTTTTTTTTTTTTTTTTTTTTTTTTTGGGTGAACAAAGTATAAATCAATCTTTTCATGTATGGTGCAAAACCACATTATTTCATACCAATAATAAAACCTGGTTATTGTTGTTTATTGATTGGTTCTTTTGTGATTCGGTTATTTACTTGGAGTGGAGTGATCCAACTCTATGCAGTAGTATGCAGGAACATTTTTTTAGTAAGGAAGTTCCACTGCAAATGTTCATTCTGCCCTCAAAAACAAAATTATTACAGTTATATTTTCTAGAAGAATACCATTGAAATAGAGACGTTGTTAATACTTGTACACAGAATTTAAAAAAAATTTTTGCTGAGGTTTTTAACATTTTAGGGATTGGGACGTGCCTTACATTTGGCCAAAAAAATATTAATGTTACATCCTCTTTTTAAAGTGATACTGTAGGCCAGTCGTGTGAAAATGAGTTTTAGTTAACCCGGCCTTGTAATGTTCCCCCCCAGACATCCCGTGACCGCAAAGCCACTCTACAATGCTCCTGCCCCGCCTCCAGTTGACTTTTGGTATTTAATACTTTAAAGTCTTAAAAACACTACAACAGCATTGACGTATCCTAGCTCCACCTGATAGCACCAGGAGCATAGTGCGCAGACCCAAGACCACAGTGGACTTCAGCTTAAAAATACATGTGCCATCAGCGGGACCGACGACATGGCAATTTCATGCGCAATAGTGTTATGACTTTAACCACTCATAACGCGCGTCGGCAAAGTGACAGCTGCAGGACCAGCGACGCAGTTCTGCGTCGCCGGCTGCAGGCTAATTAATCAGGAAGCAGCCGCTCGTGTGAGCGTCTGCTTCCTGTCAATTCACGGCGGGGGGATCCGTGAATAGCCTGCAGGCCGCCGATGCCCCCCCCCCCCCCCAACATGCCTGCAGGCAGGAGCGATCAGACCCCCCCTGCACATCATCCCCATATGGGGGAAATAAGGGTGGCAATCTGATCGCTCTGTGTGTCCGTTGATCTGTGCTGGGGGCTGCAGAGCCCACACAGAACACCTCAAAACAAACAGCGCCGGTCGTTAATGGGGGGTAAAGGGTGGGTCCTCAAGTGGTTAAAATCATAAATTCAAAAACTGAAATGGAGGCGGGCCCGGAGCATCGGTGAGTGGATGCGCGTGCACGTAAAGATTAAGTGATTGATGCCTGTACCTTGTTTGTGCGTCTCCACAGATTGACTTGGACTGCAGCCAAACCGCCTGCCTGTCCGTGGCCTTCCTTTTTTTCAAGCCGCCTGCTCCTCAGTGTCCACTCGGCACCTAAGTGCGACTGCCTGTTGGCTTGGTAAGTAGTTGAGATGGTGGGAGGAGCTGGGAAGGGCTTTTCTCTCAACTTTACCGAGCTGAAAGACTAACTTAGGCCTGTACCTTGTTTGTGCTTCTCCACAGATTGACTTGGACTGCAGCCAAACCGCCTGCCTGTCCGTGGCCTTCCTTTTTTTTCAAGCCGCCTGCTCCTCAGTGTCCACTCGGCACCTAAGTGCGACTGCCTGTTGGCTTGGTAAGTAGTTGAGATGGTGGGAGGAGCTGGGAAGGGCTTTTCTCTCAACTTTACCGAGCTGAAAGACTAACTTAGGCCTGTACCTTGTTTGTGCTTCTCCACAGATTGACTTGGACTGCAGCCAAACCGCCTGCCTGTCCGTGGCCTTCCTTTTTTTCAAGCCGCCTGCTCCTCAGTGTCCACTCGGCACCTAAGTGCGACTGCCTGTTGGCTTGGTAAGTAGTTGAGATGGTGGGAGGAGCTGGGAAGGGCTTTTCTCTCAACTTTACCGAGCTGAAAGACTAACTTAGGCCTGTACCTTGTTTGTGCTTCTCCACAGATTGACTTGGACTGCAGCCAAACCGCCTGCCTGTCCGTGGCCTTCCTTTTTTTCAAGCCGCCTGCTCCTCAGTGTCCACTCGGCACCTAAGTGCGACTGCCTGTTGGCTTGGTAAGTAGTTGAGATGGTGGGAGGAGCTGTGAAGGGCTTTTCTCTCAACTTTACCGAGCTGAAAGACTAACTTAGGCCTGTACCTTGTTTGTGCTTCTCCACAGATTGACTTGGACTGCAGCCAAACCGCCTGCCTGTCCGTGGCCTTCCTTTTTTTCAAGCCGCCTGCTCCTCAGTGTCCACTCGGCACCTAAGTGCGACTGCCTGTTGGCTTGGTAAGTAGTTGAGATGGTGGGAGGAGCTGGGAAGGGCTTTTCTCTCAACTTTACCGAGCTGAAAGACTAACTTAGGCCTGTACCTTGTTTGTGCTTCTCCACAGATTGACTTGGACTGCAGCCAAACCGCCTGCCTGTCCGTGGCCTTCCTTTTTTTCAAGCCGCCTGCTCCTCAGTGTCCACTCGGCACCTAAGTGCGACTGCCTGTTGGCTTGGTAAGTAGTTGAGATGGTGGGAGGAGCTGTGAAGGGCTTTTCTCTCAACTTTACCGAGCTGAAAGACTAACTTAGGCCTGTACCTTGTTTGTGCTTCTCCACAGATTGACTTGGACTGCAGCCAAACCGCCTGCCTGTCCGTGGCCTTCCTTTTTTTTCAAGCCGCCTGCTCCTCAGTGTCCACTCGGCACCTAAGTGCGACTGCCTGTTGGCTTGGTAAGTAGTTGAGATGGTGGGAGGAGCTGGGAAGGGCTTTTCTCTCAACTTTACCGAGCTGAAAGACTAACTTAGGCCTGTACCTTGTTTGTGCTTCTCCACAGATTGACTTGGACTGCAGCCAAACCGCCTGCCTGTCCGTGGCCTTCCTTTTTTTCAAGCCGCCTGCTCCTCAGTGTCCACTCGGCACCTAAGTGCGACTGCCTGTTGGCTTGGTAAGTAGTTGAGATGGTGGGAGGAGCTGGGAAGGGCTTTTCTCTCAACTTTACCGAGCTGAAAGACTAACTTAGGCCTGTACCTTGTTTGTGCTTCTCCACAGATTGACTTGGACTGCAGCCAAACCGCCTGCCTGTCCGTGGCCTTCCTTTTTTTCAAGCCGCCTGCTCCTCAGTGTCCACTCGGCACCTAAGTGCGACTGCCTGTTGGCTTGGTAAGTAGTTGAGATGGTGGGAGGAGCTGGGAAGGGCTTTTCTCTCAACTTTACCGAGCTGAAAGACTAGGGGTGGGACGACGAATCCGGCGAATCCACGAATCCCTCGAATATTAGGAAATATTCGAGATTCGTGGATTCGAATCCCGACGCCATTTTTCCATTATACGAATCCGCCGAATCCCGACGCCGCATCGCCGCGCATCCGCCGCTCGCACTCGTCCTCCTCCGACCTCCTCCGACCCCCCCGTGCCTCCTCCGCTCGCCCCCCCTGCCCGCATCCACTCACCTATCCATAGCGGAGCGCAGAGCGGCAGACCTCTCGCCGACTTCCTGGTTCCCCCTAGTGACCGGCTCTTACTATGACGTCATTAGTAAGAGCCGGTCCGGCCACTAGAGGGAACAGGGAAGTAACGAAGAGGTCTGCCGCTCTGCGCTCCACGGGAAAGGTGAGTAGATTATGCAGGGGTGAGCGGAGGAGGCACGGGGGACGGAGGGGGCCGTGGGGGGGTTGGCGGGGGAGGGGGGTTCTATCTACCTACCTACCTACCTACCTACCTACCACTATCCCTACCTAACTACAGGCCGCTATACCTACCTACCTACAGGCCCCTATACCTACCTAAAGGCCCCCTATACGCACCTACCTGCCTACCTAAAGGCCCCTATACCTACCTAAAGGCCCCTATACCTACCTAAAGGCCCCTATACCTACCTACCTAAAGGCCCCTATACCTACCTACCTACCTACCTAATGGCCCCTATACCTACCTACCTACAGGCCACTATACCTACCTACAGGCCTCAATACCTACCTACCTACCCACCTACCTACAGGCCCCCTATACATACCTACCTACCTAAAGGCACCTATACCTACCTACCTACCGGACACTATACCTACCTACAGGCAACTATACCTACCTACAGGCCACTATACCTACCTATCTACCTACCTACCGGCCACTATCCTTACCTACCTACAGGCTGCTATACCTACCTACCTACCTACAGGCTGCTATACCTACCTACCTACCTACAGGCCACTATACCTACCTACCTACCTACCTACCTACCGGCCACTATCCTTACCTACCTACAGGCTGCTATACCTACCTACCTACCTACAGGCCGCTATACCCACCTACCTAAAGGCCCCCTATACCTACCTAAAGGCCCCCTATACGTACCTACCTACCTACCTAAAGGCCCCTATACCTACCTACCTACCTAAAGGCCCCTATACCTACCTACAGGCCACTATACCTACCTACAGGCCTCAATACCTACCTACCTACCTACCTACAGGCCCCCTATACGTACCTACCTACCTAAAGGCACCTATACCTGCCTACCTACATACTTACCTATACTTAAGGCCCTATACCCTGCTACCTATACTGAAGGTCCCTTTACCTACCTACCTACCTAAAGGCCCCTATACCTACCTACCTACATACCTACCTACCTATACTTAAGGCCCTATACCCTGCTACCTATACTGAAGGTCCCTTTACCTACCTACACTGAAGGCACATGTATCTTACTACCTATACTGAAGGCCCCTATACCTAGCTACCTACCTATACTGAAGGCACATATACCCTGCTACCTATACTGAAGGCACATATACCCTGCTACCTATACTGAAGGCCCCTATACCTAGTTACCTACCAATACTGAAAGCACATGTACTGTGCTATCTATACTGAAGGCCCCTATACCTTGCTACCGATACTGAAGGCACATGTACCCTGCTACCTATACTGAAGGCCCATATACTCTGCTACCTATACTGAAGGCCCATATACCCTGCTACCTATACTGAAGGCCCATATACCCTGCTACCTATACTGAAGGCCCATATACCCTGCTACCTATACTGAAGGCCCATATACCCTGCTACCTATACTGAAGGCCCATTTACCCTGCTACCTATACTGAAGGCCCATATACCCTGCTACCTATACTGAAGGCCCATATACCCTGCTACCTATACTGAAGGCCCATATACCCTGCTACCTATACTGAAGGCCCATATACCCTGCTACCTATACTGAAGGCCCATAAACCCTGCTACCTATACTGAAGGCCCTTATACCTTGCTACCTATACTGAAAGCTACCAATATTGAAGGCACCCATACCTAGCTAGCTATACTGAAGGCACCTTTACCTCGCTACCTATGCCTGGGTACCTATACTGCGGGCAACTATACCACGGATCGCACAATTTTTATGTGCAGGATTCGTTAGATTCGGGATTCGAAAGGTTCGAGATATTCGAGAACCTTTTTAGATTCGGATCCGGATTCGGATTCGAAGAAATTGTGGATTCGTCCCATCCCTATGAAAGACTAACTTAGGCCTGTACCTTGTTTGTGCTTCTCCACAGATTGACTTGGACTGCAGCCAAACCGCCTGCCTGTCCGTGGCCTTCCTTTTTTTCAAGCCGCCTGCTCCTCAGTGTCCACTCGGCACCTAAGTGCGACTGCCTGTTGGCTTGGTAAGTAGTTGAGATGGTGGGAGGAGCTGGGAAGGGCTTTTCTCTCAACTTTACCGAGCTGAAAGACTAACTTAGGCCTGTACCTTGTTTGTGCTTCTCCACAGATTGACTTGGACTGCAGCCAAACCGCCTGCCTGTCCGTGGCCCTTTCGTGACATTCCGGACCTTGATTGTTGGGAACCCGCCTGCTTGTCCGTGGACCTTCGGGACGTTAGTGAAACAGCCTGTTGGTTAGGTAAGTAAGTAATGTAAGAGAGTGATCATGTGCATTTTGTATGTATAGGTGAGACAAAAATAGAGGATTTATGGCACTGACTTGCTTTTAATTTTTCATAGGTTTATTTCGATTGAGTTGCGTCAGTTGAGGGCAAGCCCGTATCTCTGTCTTCATATCCCCGTCCTTCCTTTGTGGTAAATTAATGTTCAGCTTTGGTTCTGTGTAATTTTTATAAGATATCTAAAGAATAGGTCAATGATGCAGTTTTATTTTTCTTTCATAGGTTAACTCATTGTGTTTGGTCCCCGTTTAGAGTGATTTTAAATTTTTGGACTGTACTCGTCCTTTATCGCTGTAAGTATATGTAAATGTCGGTTGATATTTTGTTACATCAATGAAATTTGATATTGAAAACACTACAACATTATTCACATAACAATAATGTGCATTATTATTATAATGGATGTTAAATTTAGGTTAATTGTGCTGTAGGTCATATGGTTTTGAAGTAATGACCAAGCTCCATTGTGCTATCTAGAATTGTTTAGTAAAGAATACTCACACACAATGGGGTTGCCATGACCATGATATTAAGTAATTATATTTTGCTACAATTATAAGTTTTCACATATACTTAATAACACATTTTAAATATTAAATTATAACAAACTTTATCAAACAACAACGATAAATGCAATTGTTTACAAAAATAAAGTTGATAATTAAAAAAAAAAATTTACTTACTACAAATTTACTTACTCATACAGGTTTCTTAATACTTAGATTGATGTTCATCTCTCTCTCTCTCTCTCTCTCTCTCTCTCTCTCTCTCTCTCTCTCTCTCTCTCTCTCTCTCTCTCTCTCTCTCTCTCTCTCTCTCAAACTCTCTCTCTCTCTCTCTCTCTCTCTCTCTCAAACTCTCTCTCTCTCTCTCTCTCTCTCTCAAACGCTCTATCCATTTCTATCTCTCTCTCCACTCCCTCAATGACTCTCTCTCTCTGTCTCTCTATCACACTCTCCCACCCACCTCCATCAACGCTTCTACCCTCCTGCCATCTATGTATATCTCTTTTTCTATCGGTCTCTCTGAATGTATGTTTCTCTATCTCTTTATCTCACTCATATTCATTTTCTCTCTCTCTCTCTCTCTCTCTCTCTCTCTCTCTCTCTCTCTCTCTCTCTCTCTCTCTCTATCTCTATCTCTATCTCTATCTCTATCTCTATCTCTATCTCTAATTCTATCTCTATCTCTATCTCTATCTCTATCTCTATCTCTCTATCTCTCTATCTCTCTATCTCTATCTCTATCTCTATCTCTCTATCTCTATCTCTCTCTCAAACTCTATCTCTCTCTCAAACTCTCTATATCACTCTCTCTCTCACACAATGTCTACATCACTTGCCCTACCTACCTGCCTCCCTCGCTTTCCCTCACCACATCAAACTACGTCCATATCCCTTACACTCACTCACTGAACCCCTTCCCTCCCTCTTTCTTTACAACGCTCTATCGCCATCCAGTCCCTCCATCTCTCTCTATTTATCTATCTCTATTTAAATATAATTCAGAAAAGTACATAGATATATATATATATATATATATATATATATATATTTACATATATATACACACATACAAATATATAAATATATATATATATGTATATATATATACATATATATATATATATATATATATATATATATATATATATATATATATATAGATATATATATATATATATATATATATATATATAGATATATATATATACACACTTACAGTTACTTATCGATTAAGGAGAACTCTATACATAACTTGTTAAAAATTTAAATTTGGTTATGAAAGCATATTACACGCTTTACAGGTTATTACACAGGAAACTTAACCTTCTCAATTTGTTTTACTACAGCTGTGGATTTCTCCATTACTGTCAGAAGCAGTCCAAGACAGCTCTTCAGTCCGTCTTTGCTAATTTCTTTATTCTACTGCCGCGTTTTTTAAATTTTTGGACACTCAAGGACGCAAAATGGTAAATATTCAGAATTAAATATAGCGGTTCCTTGTTCAGATTTTGCCATGTGAATAGTTTCACACTGAACTTTAAATTTTACTGTGAACAGAGGCGCAAGCAGGATGAAATCCGATACAATGGTTAACACCAAATTGGTCAGTAATATAGACCGTGGGTTCCCAACATGATGGGCCGTGGGATTTGTAATGGTGGGCCGGGTCGTCTACCTCTGCCACCCGCAACCCCCCCCCCCCCCCCCACCCCGGACGCCACTTCTGTTACCTTAAGAGCGAACGGCTGCTTACTTACTTATTTACTTATATTTCCGATAGCCTTGACAGCATCACATACAGCAGTGCTTCAAGCTCAGCTGCTGGGAGGGAAGGAAGCAGGACAGCTGTTCACCTGATAGCGGGCATCGACGCTACTGAACGATGCTGACCCGCCTCCTTCACTCCTTCCAGCACATCTCAAGAGCAGGAAGCCCTGCTTTACGAGATGCTTCAAAGGCAATGGGGAATATAAAAAAGGAACTCAACCTAGATACAGACTTGCCGATATACTACATTCAGGATCTACAAAAAAGGTGGTGTTTGTCCAAAAAAGTTACAACGCACCCCCCAATGGACACAGAGAAACATTTGGGCCCAAGAGTGGCCACCGTGCTTCAAAAAGTTTGTGAACCCTGGTAAAGACAACTAATAAAAAACACGAAAACAGAATGTAACTTCATTATGTATGTACCATGTTAACAGCGCAAAAGACCAACGTTGTCCTACCATTGTCAATAAATAGTTGGATGTTTTCTTTAATTAAGAGTTTTATAATTAACACGGCTTTTTTGATTACACACTGGCATTTTGATGATTCCCTTCATACAACGTTATATAATTTGGTTTATAAAGATTGGTACCACACATGCTCCCACCAACACCTTAAATAAAAATGTGCAATATATTGACATAGCACTGAGCTGGACGTAATAATGGAGAAGGAATGCTTTGTTTGGTACATCACTGTTATATTGGAAAAATAGTAATTGATTTTCTTATGCAATTACAGGCACAATCTTCTGTTGACCCCTTATTGAAATCAAACAAGGGGCACAATATTTTTGAACACGAAGGATACATTTACACCTTCGATAGAAAAAGCAAAGACGGACTGAAGAACTTCTGGCGCTGTCAGAAAAAAAATGCAGACCCGCCATGTCTTGGGAGAATACATACTGATGCTTCGACAGGGGAGGTGCTCAAAATAGTTCAGGAACACCTCCATGGGGAATCCATAGAGGCGGTTGAGGTAACACGAGTTCGCAACGCCATCAAAGAAAAAGCAATATGCTCAAAGGGTGGTCCCTCCACAATTATTAATTTGGCAATCCAGAATGTGGAACCTGCAGTACTAGCTTCACTACCGCCGAGGGAAAGTTTACGTCATATGGTCCAGAATGTCAGAAAAAGAGAAATGGCACATCCAACAAATCCTGTCTCTCTATCTGACCTTGTCATACCTGACGCGTACAGAACTTATTCTGTGTCAGATCTAGAGACCGTGCCATTTCTCCTTTACGATTCTGGACCTGATGATGAACATAGGATTTTGATTTTTGGCAATAGTTCAAACGGTGCTTGGATTAAAAATGTTAAACAGCTATACGGGGACGGAACATTTAAAGTTGCTCCGGTCCTTTTCAAGCAAGTGTTTGAACTATTGGGAAAAAGAAATGACTATGTTCTCCCTCTGCTGTACTGCTTGCTGCCAAACAAGACGCAAGCTGCGTACCTAAAAATGTTTGATGCTATCCACCGGATGTGGCCTGAACTGAACCCTGATCACTATTCCTCTGATTTTGAAGTGGCAGGCATCAATGCATTCAAAGCAGTTTTCCCCTCCTGTCGTGTTCATGGCTGCTTCTTTCATTTGAAGAGGAATGTGAAATCAAAACTGGAGGAAATCGGGCTAAAAAAACTCTACACAAGTAGTGCAGAGTTTTCTATGCAGGCAAAAATGATTGCATCTCTTGCCTTTGTCCCCCCTGTGGATTTGGAGGCGGCATTAGATGCAATCAGGTTTGACCTGAGACCCGATATTCTACCTTTGCTCAGATGGTTCAGTCGGGTTTACATTGGGGTCAGTGAGAGCGGGCTTCGTAAACCGATCTTTCCTCCCTCCCTGTGGTCGGTTTATGAGCGCACTCTTACTGGCTTGGACCGCACAAACAACTATGTGGAGGCAGCGCACCGTTGCCTGCGGTCACATCTGGGATTCGAACACTCGAGCATATGGCAGTTCATTGATGGCCTGCGAGAATTTCAAAAAGGAAGAGACCTGCTATACCAGCAGTATGTGCGCGGGGACCCAGCACAAGACAAAAGAAAGAAATACAAGGATTCGGATAAAAAATTGAAAAAAATTGCAAAGGAATACAATGACAGAACTTTCCAAGAATACCTAAGAGGGGCCGCAGCAAATCTTGCCTTAGATTAATGCAAGATATTTAATTAAATTTTTTTTGGAGTAATACAATTTTTATCCAAATCGCTGTATTTCTGTTAACCACAAAGGAAGGACGGGGACAAGGATTCTGGCAAAAGAACACTTGAGTTGTTTCACATGCCATGTGCTGATTATTTATGATCGAATTTCGATCTACTTACACTGCTCGGCACATGAGTTCTTGGGATAATGACCCACTGAGCCATTTTACTTCACAATTATACCATCTAACATAACATTATATGAGCAAAGCTTCCAAAGCCATGGATCCACACCTGCCTACAATTGGAAAAAATGTTTTTTGGATAAAGCCAACATCAGGGTGGTGTGTACTATTTAATGATGAAAACCCATGGCACCTACTTCATGCAAGCCCAATGAAAATATCTGTTATTAACAAAAGGGTATTATTTAATACCTGCGCCTCTAGCATAATATTCAAAGCTAGACTGCTCAGTTTTGCACGCCATAGATAAACACCTGACCTCCATTGGAAAAAAAATTAATATAAAGCAAAAATCAGGGTGGTGTCCACTATTATATGATGAAAACACACGGCACAAACTTCTTGCAAGCCAAATGTAAATATATGTTAATACAAACAGGCTACTATGTAATACCACCTCCTCCGGCCTAATGTGTCAAGATACACTGCTAAGTTTTGCACGCCATAGATACACACCGGCCTACATTTGCAAAAAAAAGAAAAATTATTATAAAGCCAACATCAGGGTGGTGTGTACTATTAAATGATGAAAACCCATGGCACCTACTTCATGCAAGTCCAATTAAAATTTCTCTTATTAACAACAGGGTATTCTTTAATACCAGCGCCTCAAGCATAATATTCAAATCTAGACTGCTCAGTTTTGCACGGCATAGATAAACACCTGACCTCCATTGGAAAAAAAAATGGTACTATAAATCCAAAATCAGGGTGGTCTCCACTATTATATGATGAAAACACACGGCAGCAACTTCATGAAAGCCCAATGTAAATATCTACTATTAACAACAAGCTATTATTTTATACCACCTCCTCCAGACTAATATTTACAGCGAGAATGCTAAGTTTTGCAGGCCATAGATACACAACGGCCCACATTTGAAAAAAAAAAAAAAAAAGATGTATAATGCAAAAATCAGGCAACTGTATAAGATTTAATGCTGAAAAAACATGGCACCTACTTCATGCAAGGCCAATAAACATATCTATTAATAACAACAGACTATTATTTAATACCGCCACCTACGACATAATAGTTTAAACTACACTGCTAATATTATTGAAAAACAAACAAAACATCTATTTCAAAAACAATTTGCATTATTAATTGTTATAACTGATTACAACACTATTAGTTATAAACATCTTAGATATTTTAAAAAGTAATAATTTTTATGGGAAGATACAACACTATCTTTTGGCATGGTAATAGTACAGTTTTTTAATAATATACATACAGACTACACACAGTACAAAATTTAACTAGAATTTTCTAAAGTCACAACCAGAAGGTGTTGCTTATACAACACTGTCTTATGGCATGGTAGTGGCGAGAGCAAAAGCAATGAGTACAGATGACTCAGCGTGACATAAGTCAGTGGGGTTGTAGGCCACATCTGTTGCTTAGACACTACAGTCTCTTGGCACGTTACTGTAGACAATAGGAATAAGAAGAAACACAGCCTTGCAGACAGCAGCAGGTGTTGCTTATACAACACTGTCTTATGGCATGGTATTGGCGTCAGCCAAAGCAATGAGTACAGATGACTCAGCGTGACATAAGTCAGTGGGGTTGTAGGCCAAATCTGTTGCTTAGACACTACAGTCTCTTGGCACGTTACTGTAGACAATAGGAATAAGAAGAAACACAGCCTTGCAGACAGCAGCAGGTGTTGCTTATACAACACTGTCTTATGGCATGGTAGTGGCGAGAGCCAAAGCAATGAGTACAGATGACTCAGCGTGACATAAGTCAGTGGGGTTGTAGGCCAAATCTGTTGATTAGACACTACAGTCTCTTGGCACGTTACTGTAGACAATAGGAATCAGAAGAAACACAGCCTTGCAGACAGCAGCAGGTGTTGCTTATACAACACTGTCTTTATGGCATGGTAGTGGCGTCAGCCAAAGCAATGAGTACAGATGACTCAGCGTGACATAAGTCAGTGGGGTTGTAGGCCACATCTGTTGCTTAGACACTACAGTCTCTTGGCACGTTACTGTAGACAATAGGAATAAGAAGAAACACAGCCTTGCAGACAGCAGCAGGTGTTGCTTATACAACACTGTCTTATGGCATGGTAGTGGCGTCAGCCAAAGCAATGAGTACAGATGACTCAGCGTGACATAAGTCAGTGGGGTTGTAGGCCACATCTGTTGCTTAGACACTACAGTCTCTTGGCACGTTACTGTAGACAATAGGAATAAGAAGAAACACAGCCTTGCAGACAGCAGCAGGTGTTGCTTATACAACACTGTCTTTATGGCATGGTAGTGGCGTCAGCCAAAGCAATGAGTACAGATGACTCAGCGTGACATAAGTCAGTGGGGTTGTAGGCCACATCTGTTGCTTAGACACTACAGTCTCTTGGCACGTTACTGTAGACAATAGGAATAAGAAGAAACACAGCCTTGCAGACAGCAGCAGGTGTTGCTTATACAACACTGTCTTATGGCATGGTAGTGGCGTCAGCCAAAGCAATGAGTACAGATGACTCAGCGTGACATAAGTCAGTGGGGTTGTAGGCCACATCTGTTGCTTAGACACTACAGTCTCTTGGCACGTTACTGTAGACAATAGGAATAAGAAGAAACACAGCCTTGCAGACAGCAGCAGGTGTTGCTTATACAACACTGTCTTATGGCATGGTAGTGGCGAGAGCCAAAGCAATGAGTACAGATGACTCAGCGTGACATAAGTCAGTGGGGTTGTAGGCCACATCTGTTGCTTAGACACTACAGTCTCTTGGCACGTTACTGTAGACAATAGGAATAAGAAGAAACACAGCCTTGCAGACAGCAGCATGGTATTGGCGTCAGCCAAAGCAATGAGTACAGATGACTCAGCGTGACATAAGTCAGTGGGGTTGTAGGCCAAATCTGTTGATTAGACACTACAGTCTCTTGGCACGTTACTGTAGACAATAGGAATAAGAAGAAACACAGCCTTGCAGACAGCAGCAGGTGTTGCTTATACAACACTGTCTTTATGGCATGGTAGTGGCGTCAGCCAAACCAATGAGTACAGATGACTCAGCGTGACATAAGTCAGTGAGGTTGTAGGCCACATCTGTTGCTTAGACACTACAGTCTCTTGGCACGTTAGTATACACTATAATACAAAAAATAAACACAACCATGCACATAACAGCTGGTGGTGCTTATACACCACAGTTAGTGAGATTTTGATAGTTTAAAAGAAAAAAAAATTCTTATACACTACTCTCTCATAGCATGGTACTGAACATACTATCCCAAAATAATATTGACCACAACACTAACATTAGAACTTCTAGGGAATTTGAATACTATGTAAATTATGTATTTGAATTGCATGGTGTTTTTAAAGGTTACATTAAAGATGTAAAATGATAAAAAAAGGATATATATTAAAGATATATAAGAGAATTCTGTTTATGATAAATGTTTTAATTGTATTACATCCAAATACTGTATGTGATATAGCAGTTGTATGGAATGGTGATTAAAATAAAGTAATACATAAGAAAGTTTAAATAAAGATATTGTACTGAAGTATGTGTTTCTTGGTAATTCTTGTAGAATTTAAGGTTTAGTACGTTAACAATACTACAATGATAGGCAAAAGCCATAACTCTATCGTGTGTAGGTACACTGTCAACTAGTCAGCCATTGAAGAGGTGTTTTGAGAAAGTGAGTCATGTTACTATTTGGAATATCAGGCCACACATACACAGTTACATTGTCATATATGTGTAAGTTATGTAAAAAACTAAGTTAGAATTTGACACAAAAATTGGAGGTGTACATGTATGCTGTAAAGGGAAATATAAGGACATGAATTATAGAAACCAGGAGAAAAAAAACTTTACACAATACTACAGTTAAAAAATTATTACGAGGATTAAACAAATAGTAACGAGTGACACAAGGAGCACAGAGGTTTGCAGCCAGAGGTTTACATACAAGATGAATAAAGAAGAGAACACAACTACAAAAGGGGTAATACAACGAGGGACATAAGGTGAAGTGACATTAGTAAATTAAAACGTTAAAAAGCTGCAATACATGGAAAGAAATTACACACGGGAATGGAATCAACAGAGTTAAAGATGAAAATATTTATAACAAGAGTGGAAAATACAAGTGTCACAAGAACAGTAGGCACTGGAAATTAAAAGTTTAGGAAATAATTTTATCACAAGTAATATAATACCACTGTCACAAGAAGAGTGGGCACTGAAAATTAAAAGTTTCGGAAATAATTTTTTCATAAGTAATATAATACCACGTATTTCGGAAATTATATAACATTGGATTTGTAATTTAGTACAAAAATTTCAGCGAAAAAAATTAGGTAAGGATTTATTGTAAATTATTTTTTATAAATCAATTAGTAGCGTACATTTGTGAAATAGTGATTTATTGTACATATTAAAATTATAATTAATTGGTGGACAGATTTTTAAAGTGTTCATATAATGATTAAACAGAAATAGTATATAAACGTTAAAGTATTTATGTAGTTAAACATATATATAAATTTGCAATAGAAAAATCGAAATAGGGTGTGAAAATTCATGAAATACTATTTAAGGTTTATTAGTTGTATAAACTCTGTATTAACATCTGCGCCCTTTTTTCACGGTTGAAATGAAAAAATGAAGGTTTATGAAAAGAATGCTTATAAACTAATTTAGAAGGTGTTTTTTAAATCATTAAATGAAGATTTGTTAATATGCATGTAAAACAGTAATTTAGATGTTTGTAAAGCTAAAATGAGGATTTGTGTATGTATAAAACCTATATTAACACAGGCGCCCTAATTTCCCGTTAGGCGCCAGATAAACGCTAATTAATATGGCCGTCTATGGCGGCGCCCTTTTTGTCCACTAGCCCCATGCGCCCAAATTTCCCAGCTCC